>NC_062519.1:28070825-28368325 GCF_022655615.1 Tachysurus fulvidraco
TACTTGAATCGACTTGACTTCACTATATATAATTATAGTCTAAAGACTATAATGATTTTAACAAATCCACTAGCTAGACATGCACGCATGCAACATGTATAGAAAATAGAAGACTTACAATAAAAAAAAAATATATAGAAAATACAAAAAATTAAATAAAAATTTAGAATACAATAAGTTAAATTAAACATAGTAATTCAAATATATGCATAACAGAACAAGAGTAATTTTCATAATGTACTTTAAAGAACATGAATTAATAATGCCAGAAAGATATACATCCTGCTTGATGTTGGTAAATGAATGTGGTGAAGATTTACATATGTAGTCGTCACCAGAAACTAAATCATCGGTGTCCCACTATGTAGTGAGTCAGTGTTCTTTCTGTTGCCTGAACTGGTGTTCACAATATACTGATCATAAACTAGGGAGCTGATTGAGATGCATTTATGAACACTGTAGCATAAAACAAAGAAGTTAGTTAGATCCATTTCATGCCTAATAGTTATGTAACAAAAAATAGGCCTAACATTGTAATGGAACCTTAAAATGATTTTATTATTATCGTTACAATTTACAAACTAAACATGAGACATCCATGTTGGGGCTTTGCTTAGACATGTGTTTGTGTCATGTGTTCTTGTTGCTACTCACCTTTTCCTAATTGACTGTCATTATAGTGTCTTTTTCCAGTTTGGCTCAGTTGGTATTTTCTGTGTTTGTTCTTGCCATGTTATTTATCGTTTTTTTTAATTAATAAATTGTCTTTTTGTTATCCCTGCATTTGGGCCTGGTTGTATCCCTGAAAACACTTGTTTTCTGACAATCCAAGGTAAAACTGTGTAAGACCCGTTGTGTAGGGTCTTATGGTATAATTAAAGACTCATTTAGCTGTCTTTCTATTCTTGAGTGATCATGTACGAATATAAAAGCCTTGCTTGTGGTTCGGTGGGCAGAATCGCCCGCCGCCTCTTAGCTCCAGTTGTTGATCCTCAACTTTGGTTACTGACTGTGCGGAGTGTTACATGTTCTGGCTGTTTCTGTGTGGGGTTCCTCTGCATTCTCTGGTTTCATCCCACCTAAAAAAAAAAAAAAAAAGCTTGGGCTTTATTAGATTCTTCCTATGTGAGTGTGTATGATGTCCTGCATTGGACTCTCATCCCATGTAGTGTGTTCCCAGAATAGGGAACTCTGGATCCATTGTGACTCTGGCCAGCATTTTTTGAAACAACGTTTCTCCAAGACCATGGTGATAAATAAAACAACATGGAGATAAGGACTTTAAGTTGTCCTGCATTGTGCGCAACCTAGTGCAAACAGTGTGAGACAAGATAGTGCAGATAGACAATACAAAACACTACAGGACAAATGCACAAAATAGCACTGACCAGTGTACTTTCTGTACAATGTGCTAAAATAGAGGATTCTAACAAAGAGGGTTCTTGTAAACATACAGTATACACTTTTGCAGTGGAATTAAAAAGTTCTAGAGCCCTCTGCTGCCCATGAGCTTAACTGCGATTGAAAACTGACAAGTGTTTCCCTTCCCTCAGACTGATCTCTACAGTAAGCCTCTGATGAAACTACATATGCCTCTTGTTTTGATTTGTTAGGAAGAGGAGCAGAACTGTTCAGACCTGATAACTGGGAGCAGAACTAAATTCAGTGCTAAACATACAATTTCTCATAAACCTGAAATGAATACTAGCAAGATGGAACACAGCAACAAGCGGTGGGTTGAGTAGGACTTCCACAGGAGCTCAAGAGTGTTGCAATGAACCCTGTCTCTTCCAGTCCATGAGGTAAATCATCCAACCTCTGGAATTGATCTGGGCCTGAATGAGGAAAACCAGGGTGCCTTAATCTCCAGAGTAGGAGACTGTAACTTTGACCGTGTTCTATTTTAAATCATCAATGTAACGTCTGTGAGCGATTTGTGAACTACCAAAAGAGTAGATAGTGGATAATATATAAATATTTATATAGATAGTAAGAGAGATCTCTGGCAATGAATCACTACTGGTTCCAGAATGCATCTCTGCTTTTGAAAATAACTTGTTGCCTTTTGATTTTGTTTTAATTATTTCTCAGTCAAGTACAGGACCGAGGGCCTACTGTAAGGAGAATGTCGTCACCATAATGATGGAGTGTGGTAAAGTCATCTGTGTACCGTATGTAAATGTAGTCATCTGTGTACCGTATGTAAATGTGTGATGAAAGGCATGATTGGTCTTTGTAGTTTAAAAAAAACAAACAATATTCCACAGAATCAACTGCTTCACTTCAAACTGAGAGGCCATTTGCTGGCTAAATTCATGGGGCATCAGGTTAAATGAAGTGAGAAATAAGTGACAAACAGAAGTCAGGCAAATGTGTCTGTATTATATCCATCAAAAATATCTTGTTGTTATCTGCACTGTGACATTAGTGTAATAAATATAATTGTGCAGGTTTAGAGACTGTTGACCTTTTCCAAAACCGATAAAAATCACGCCGGTCCAACCCTGGAGTGCTTCTTCTGCTTGTAAGAGTTTCTTTGAGTTTAGCAATGTCACTGGGTTATGTTTTTCAAAGCTCACAAAGGTACAAAAAATATTTGGGATGTTGTTGAGTACTTCACTCCTTCATGCCTTCACTCAGACTGGTGACTGAGCTACTAGATTCCATCCTCTTTCAGCTGTCAGGGTGCAGATAGTGAGCATGACAGTTCCCTGGCAAAGTCTCAAGTGACAGCTGCTCACTTGATTCCTTTTCCTGAAGTATAATGCTCAAAAACATCACACAATGTCACAAAATGATTATGTTAAGCAGGATTACAAAGGATAAGAACTTATAAAGCAGATTTACTTTAAAAGAGAAGGAGATTGAGACTTTGCTGGGGAATATACCAACCTAAGCATTTATTTAAGGTGCGTTAGTCAATACTGTGAGAGTTACTACATGCAAGAGAGCAAGGGTTATTCCCATCCTAAAGAAACCTGCTCTGGATCCATCAGACACCAGTACTGAAACTACAGACCGGTATTCTTAAATTTCTTTCAAAAATTCTTGAACGCATTGTCTATAATCAACTGTCTGTCTATGTCTCACAGAACAACCTCCAAGATCCCAACCAGTCTGGCTTTAAAGCAGCTCATTCGACAGTGACAACCCTTTTGGATGTCTCTGAGCAAATACATGCTGCTAGATCAGCCAAGCTGTCATCCATCCTCATCTTACTCAACCTTTCAGCAGCATTTTGCTACAGTCAACCACAAGATTCTCTTGTCCACCATCAGGTGACTTGGGATTTGAGGATTGGCATGGGAATGGTTTGCTTCATACCTGGAAGGACAATCATACCTGGAAGGACATCTGCTCCACGCAGACTCTCCACTGGTGTCCGACAGGGCTCAGTACTTGGTCCTCTTCTTTTCTCCCTGTATACTCACTCTCTTGGGGAAGTTGTTTCCTCACATGGGTTATCTTACCACTGCTATGCTGATGATACACAATTTATCTTCTCTCTCCCACCCTCAGATACCACAGCTTCTGATCGGATCTCAGCATGTCTGGTAGACATATCATCATGGATGAGCGCTCATCAGTGAAACCTCAATCCCAGAAAAACTGAACTGCTGATCATCCCAGGTGATTCATTCCCAGGTCATGATCTTGCAATATCCCTGCATAATGTTCTGATCTCCCCTTCAGTCACAGCTCGCAACCTTGGGGTAACCATGAACACTCAAATGTCCTTCTACAACATTGGAAGGATTCGGCCATTTTTGTCCACATAGGCTGCTCAGGTACTTGTTCAGTCATTGATTTGTCATCGCAAGACTGGACTACTGCAATTCACTACTGGCAGGTCAAACTATGAACGCAATTCGTCCTCTGCAAATGATCCAAAATGTAGCTGCGTGACTTGTTTTCAACCTTCAAATTCTCGCATACAACCCTTCTGTTGTGCTCCCTCCACTGGCTTCCGGTAGCTGCGTGCATCAGATTCAAAACACTGATACTTGCCTACAATGCCAAAAATGGACCAGCTCCCTCTTACCTCAAAGCCCTTATCACTCCTTGCACTGCACCTCACACCCTCGAGCTACCATCACTGATCGATTGGTCTCACCATCTCTCAGGGTAAAAGGTAAGAATACTACAAGACTCTTTTCTATTCTGTGACCAAGGTGGTAGAATGAACTTCCACTAGGAGTCCTGACAGCTTTGAACAGGGTTTTATTGCTCATGGTATCTTAAGTATGTATCCTACTGTAGAGAACCAGAGTTAATGCATCCAATGATAGAGATTTAAGCACTTTTGTACGTTGCTCTGGAAACGGTGTCTGCCAAGTACATTTACAGCAAGACGCCCTTATCCAGAGTGACATGCTGTAAATGTAAATGTACATGCTACTGGTATACACAATATCTTGTCTATCTTAAGAAAAGTGCTACTTTCCATTAGTTTCATTACACAGTTTTTAGTTACCACACACGCTCAGAGTGGGCTGCTGCAAACATCTCTGCATAATAATACCTGAGTTGGATCCTTGAAAGAGGAGCGTCATTGTTGAAAAAATTATGAAAACACAATCTGAGTAGCCTCTCAGAGTTATGAGACGTTATTTGCTCAGGGAAGAGTAATCAGGGGACAAATACAGCCTTCATTCCCGCCACAGTAGATGATCTGTCATGCAAGCCATATCCTGCAGTTATTCCACCTTTTTCTTTACAAGACATTGAAGCTGCCTGTGATATGAGCTAGCTCAGTACCAAAAATAAGATTCTGGTTTTCTCCATTCATGTTATCTGTACTTCCGA
Organism: Tachysurus fulvidraco; assembly: GCF_022655615.1. Taxonomy (NCBI): domain Eukaryota; kingdom Metazoa; phylum Chordata; class Actinopteri; order Siluriformes; family Bagridae; genus Tachysurus; species Tachysurus fulvidraco. Next base: position 28,075,632 of record NC_062519.1, read on the forward strand.
CCACCCAAAAACAAGACGATTGATCATCAGTAGTGAAGATTATCCAGTTATATAATAATTTTGCTAGTCTTTTCTAAATTTCTCTATCACCCATCTGAACACAGGCAGTAATGGAATGTCTAATTATTGTAAAAGAAAAAAAAACCCACAGCATAGCATACCCTTGGATTCAGAGCGCTCACAACTCTCAAAATCCCACATGAACTGATCTATCTTACACCCTAACCTACTTTACACCTGCTTCCTTAAACAATACATACATCATTAAATAGGCCAGCAAATCATTCATATATAAGATGGAATATACTGGGTTTTTAAGGACGTGTGCACCATTTTCATTACTTGTACACCATCACAGAATGGTGGCCCACCAAAAATGTCAAACCTGCTGATAAAAATTACAGGACTTTTACAATTTCTACAAATATTAAGTTTATCATATTAACAGTATACTATTACACAAGGGCACAGACAAACTCATTCGTACTGCACTCACTGACCAAGCCTTTAATACTACACAACAAAGTACACCACTACAAAGTGCACCTATTCTACAAAAAGGATAATCCCAAAGGGAGAAACAAAAACTCAGAATCTATTCAGGGTTAACAGCGTGGGACAAGGCTCAGAACCGAAGGCACTAAATTATATGCATGGAATGATGGAGTGAACTGGAAATTGTACTCAGAAGATGCACTAAAACTCAGGAGAAGGAGAACCTCAACTGGCGAGGAGCTAAACTTACACCTCATCTGTTCATTGGGCAAGTTCCTGGCACTCAGAGGTTCTCAGAGGTTGAATAGATCACAAAAACTCTCACAATCAACCCCCAGACAGCGTTTCCAGGGGAGGGTTATTTATTAGCTAGTTTACAGTCATACACACACAAACACACACACACACACACACACACCTATGAATAACCCAGTCTTTATGCAACACTTGCAAAGTCTTGCTCCTGCTTTTCACTCGTGATGTTACTGACCTTTTACTCTGCACATCCCACAGCCTGGTTTTGAATCTGCTTTGTACTGATTTCCAATTCTGTCCCTGCCTGGTTTAGTCTGTTTGCTGATTGTCTCACCTTGTGTCTTGTGTCTGCATTATTGTATTGAGGTTGCTTTGCCATTTCAGCTTGTCTGCCTCAGTCAACAAAAAACAAAAACAACAACCTATATTTGCATCCCGCCCTGTCTCTGTCTGGAATAGAGCAAAAAGACTAATAAACATCGTAAGCAAGGTACAAAGACAAAAGAATATTAGTAAACAGATTGGATAACTAATTTAGTTGTTAACCGTAGTTTATGTAATAGGAATAATACATTAATGCACAATTTTGTTAGTTCTAGTGTTAATGTACACTCTAGAACACAATATGATGACAATTTTACTGTATCTTAGAAACCTTTATTAAATAGGTGATATATATTTCATGAGTAAATTATTCAAATGATTTTAGATTTGCAATGCTTCAAGAGAGCTGTAGAAGAATAGAAGCTTGTGAATTCAGTCATTCATTTTTCAGTAAAAGCTTTTTCCTGGTCAGGGTCATGGTGGGTAGTGAGCCTATCCCAGGAACAAAGGGGTGGGAATACATCCTGAATGGAACAGCATTCCATTGCTGGGCACCGTGCAAACACATTCACACACTCACCCAACACCTAAGGGCTAGTCAACCCACTTGCACGTTTTTGTTGGTACAGTAGGAGAAAACCTACATGGACTCAGGAAGAACGTGCAAATCTCAGCACAGACAGTAACCCGATTTCAAGATGGATCTAGATACCATAGATCTTTAAAGCAGCAAGGTTACTATATCAGGAACAATAATTCAAAGTAAGCAGACCAGTAGTAACTCTGTGATGTACAAATGTGAGCAGTGGCAGTTGATGTCAACACAATAATTGAGTGTTGTTGAAGTCAACATTTTTGTCACTTGTGAAAACTTGTGGGACATTAAAATATGATTCATTTGGTCACTGACATTAATCAGAGTTACTGAGGTAAAGTGAAGAGACCAAACTGCAACAAAACTGAAGTGTAATAATGATTTGAATATGAATTGATGCTTCATGTAATTCATACATACTTATCCATACTTATGGATTTTCTTTACGAAAACATGATTGTATGTGATTTTGTCTATGTAGACAATAAAGTATGGACAGTAATAGTGTTTTTGGGTGAGAGGGGATATATCTTCTGGGGAAAACTTAAAAAAAATTAGTCCTGTGTTGCCGTTTGATGGTAATTAAGGAATAACCAAAGGAATATTCAGGCTCTATTCCTAATAAACAGGTTTCTCAAAGGGCTCATGCTTGTTTTTCCTGTAGGTGCAGGTTTTGATTGAGCCCAGCAGGAGGTGAAAGGATTACACAGGTCTCTGCATGTTAGAGAAAGTGCTGTGGAATAACAATTACACAGGTCAAGGGAAGCACAATATCTCTTTTCTTGCACATATTCATGAGATGATGATATGCTTGCTAGTGGTGCAACACATTCCTTCGACTATGGCCAACTAAAATTCAGAAAGGTGTTCATAATCTTAGCATTCAACCAACAGTATTAAAAGTCACATATAACTCACTACATCTACGTCTTTGCAGAATCTGTAGATGTTTTTTTAGCAATTTTATTCTGTGTCACTGTAAAGACAATGGGCTGGTTCTTTATTTATTTGTTGCATTTACATTTATTCAATTGGCAGATGCTTTTATAAAAAGCAAATTACACATGAGCTGAGATTTACATCTCAGTTCTCTCTGAGATCTCTCTGGTTGGTGTTAAAGTATTATTGGTGTTCAGCAGGGAAACAGAGACCTGGTTTCACACTATAGGCCTCAATGAGAGACAATAAATCCTGTGCTTTAAATCCACCAGGCAAGGCCTCATATGAACACAAGGTGGTGCTTCCTAACAAAATATTGTGATCAGAAACACTGTACTTAGAAAAAATGCTGTGTATGCAGTAATTTAACAGATAACATGGGTACCAATATACAACATAATGATATGACCCTTACACATACCTGATATATATTTAATATATGACTATACTAAATTATTTCATCTATGAATGGAAACAGTTCAGTGTCAGTGTAATAAATGATGATGAAAATCGTCTATTGCACAGAAACACAATTGTTCAATTTTTTTAAGTTGAAACTATAAAGGTGTGTTTAAAAGTGTTTTGTAAAACCAGAGGAAGTGTGAAAATGGTTTCTGCTGAGGTTTTTGCCCCAGTTTTTTGAACATAGATATATTTACTTGCACTCGAGGGACTGGGAGCTGAGAAACCTGGCTAAATTAAAACTGAACACATGACAACAAAGTATTATTGCATATGTTATTGCCTATTTTACTAGGGGAAGTGGTTCGGTGTTTTGATGAGGGATTTTGGTTGAATTTTAATTTAGATATTTAAAAAATCTTTGTGTAAATGAAATGTAAAGTGCAGGCCTGTTTCTGTACCTTTTCTGTTGTCGAATGATATTCTTTGTTAAATTAATATTTATTATTTCATCATTAAATTTAGAAAACAATCTTCTTTTTACGGTTTACGGTTTACGGTTGTGTTGGTAGATGATCATTTCACTGTTAGGTTTCCTCCCTGCTTTATTAATTGTCAGAATCAGAATCAGATTTATTGGCCAAGTGTGTTGACACACACACAAGGAATTTGGTTCACCAAATTAAACACCATAATAACACCATACTATAAGACAAGACAATATGATACAGACTATACAAGACAATACAGACGATGAGATACAGTATAAACAGTTAAACAGTACGAGTATTAAATATGAATACAGAATATATGACAGATCAGTTATGTACATAAAGTGTGAGGCGTGCACGGTAGTGCAAATAACAGTATGGTGTAATATTTTGTTTTGTGCAATATACAGCAGCAGTAGTGTATGTAACATACAGATGATGTGATGACTGACGTATCAGTTATTATCATAAGATAAGCTGCTGTTTCTGGATGCTATTCTATCACTCACACACACACACACACACACACACACACACACACACACACACACACACACACACACACACACACACACACATTCACATACTCCAAGAGACAATTTAGCACAGCCAGTCCACCTACTTTAGGAAAAACACATTAAGAACTTGCACAGAAATCTCACGCTGACTGCAGCCTGATCATCGGGTATCAAACTGCGAACCTTGCATCTGTATCCCAAGGTGTACGGTTTTTTTTTTGGTTTTTTTTTAATAATAAAGATGCTAAAGTATTATACGGTACTGCTTTGTTCCTCTAGGTGTGTTCCTTTCATTGTTTTTTTTTTGCCAGCAAAAGAATACTCCATTTGACCCCATTTAATCCCAAACTGCATATTTAGCTTTTTCTGTAATGGATATGACTCACATCATGTCAAGCCAGTGACAGGTCATGATGGAGTGTGTTATTGGGTGTGTTAGAAGGGTTCCTTCAGTACCAGGTCTGAGAACACATGGTCTTGAATAAACGTCAGTGGCTCCCCCTAGCGGCCACGACTTAAAAAATCCTTCACATTTTTCTCTTAAATAAAGCTCCGCCTCTGACTGTCGGCGAAGATAATCAGTGTGGATCCGTGTCCGAGATGATTCTTCAACAAGGGGGTTAGAAAGCGAGCGTGAGACAGATAAGAGATCCCTAAGTGAGGGAGACAGAGAGAGACCGGACATAGCTCGAGCTGCGAGCCGGGAGAGGCGATGATGGCGGCGGCCATAGAGAGAGGAGGGGTCCGGGCCGCCTTCATGAATCCAGGCACGGGAGGCGTCGGTGTCGGTGGTCTCGCACCGGGGGTCGGGCTCGCGTCCCCCGGAGTCATGACCGGAGCTGCAGCCTCGGGCTCTTCAGGTCCTGTTCCTGTTCCTATGAACCTTTTTGCAACGTGGGAGATCGACCGATCATCTCCGAGCTGCGTCCCGAGGTACTTGAGCACGTCTATTGTTTCGGGGACGTGATTGGAGCTTTTCAAACAATGCTTTCTCTATTTTTTACACCGTGCATAATGCAAAGCTGAAATGAGTTCCAGGCTTGGCTGTTTGTTCGTGTGCTTTGTGGGTACAGAACCAGTTTGTCTACACTGACTGAACAAGTAACGTTATGCTGGTTGGTCTTCAGATCAGTAATCTTCTGTTATCTTTCGTGCATTGTATATTTTCGTTTTATTTCATTTACTGGGGTTGCTGCATGAGTTGAGGAAATGATGCTTATTTTGTAGTCGCGTGAAATAATTTTCTTTATTTTGCGCCAGAAAGAGTCAGACCGCCTAAACCAGTTAAAAGGCTTGGCCGTGATGTAAACTAAACCCTAACTTCAGCAGATTCATCCGTTAGTGTGCCCTGGAGACTGGGAATTGGGTTTCAGTCATGTATTAAGTTTGTAAATTTAGTTATGAGAGCTTTTCCTCAGCACGAGCGTTTGTCCGGGATTGATGTGGTCGAGCTCGAGCGTTTGTCCGGGATTGATGTGGTCGAGCTCGAGCGTTTGTCCGGGATTGATGTGACCTATATTTGTCTTGCCATCGCCCTTTAGGGGAGTCTCACAGTCTCGAGCTACTGATAACGGATTCGTTTCCAGTCGTTTTGAGTTGTTTATGCCTCACAATTCGGTCAATTTAACATACACACTAGGACACGACTTCAGAAAAACGTGTTTAATTGCAGAACGAGACGTGTAAATAGGCTAAAAGACTTTTAGCTAATGAGCTTGTGTTACTAATGTAGTTTATGTGGGTTTGTAGCTTAGATCAGCTAAGTAGCTTAAATACTTTATAAATGTTCATTAACAAGATATACTTTCAAGCACGAACAGAGATAATACATCATTTATCATTTATCATGGTTGTTAATAATAAGGTAGTTTTTACAGTTAGTTTTTAGAACACACACACAAATAATCTGGTTCTGGCTGTTTGTGAGTCTCAAAAGTACAGACATAAATAACACTATACTATAATTGATTTAGACCATAAATATTTAGAGCAGATTAATTACAATCGTCGTTATTCAGTAATGCTAAGAAAACATTCAACTGTTTAGCTTTCCTTCCTCAAGAAATCCTTAAAAAACCTGCATTACATGGTAATAATCTAAATCACTGAGTTTGTGTATGTCTTGTAATAGTAGGCCAGAAGTTTTTGATTACTGGTTGCAGATGTCATTTTTCACTCTTCCAGCCAAATATGTTCTGATTCACTCCCATTTTATTCTTCCATAAAAAAAAAAAAAGTAAATCCCCACTTTTGGTTGTCTACTCATAGATCAGTTTTCATAGCACTCAAGGTGTTTTACAGCACTGACCATAACTAAACAATGTGCTCATGCATTCCCTGTTGGTTAAAAATGCTGCATCCTGACGGATGGATTGTTGGCCGCAACCACAACTCATTTGCGCGCTCTTTCACATGGCATGCACAGACCGTCAGAGAAAATGTGGGAGGGCCACAAAGGGCAAATTCTCAGAAATAAGAGACACTTTATCCTCAGGAATAGTTGGAATGGGGACAGCTGCACACTTTGCATCTGCAGAATGGAGGTTTGAAAACAGATTCTTCTGTGATCTGCTGTGTCGCTGGTACACTGTTTGCCAAGAGAGGTGAACCATGCTCCTCAGATGCTATCTGTGCATACTCTGAGAACGGTGCAGCACCAGTCACGCACGTTAGAATCCAAGCGATTCGTTCATCAGAGTAAGTGATGTTAACTTGAATGGAACGCTGGAATGCATGTCATCACCAGATCTCAAAAAGACACGAGCAATTAAGTCTCACAGTGCAGTTGAGACAATGGAAGCTGCCAACCACGTTTGGAACTGTAGCCCAGCTGTCACTTTACTGTTGTTTTTGGCCAGGCTGTTCAGCAGAGCTGGCTCCAAACAGCTATAAGGGCAACCTGGCACAGTGTTGGGTTCCAGTGGGACGTCCTTGGGCTCAGGGGACACATTTGTTAGCTTGTCCCAGATGTGTTTCCCATAGACCAGGACGAGCAAAAAGTTCTTCTTGCTCCCTTCCTGTACTTCAAGCTCCCTTATCTAGATTATCTGGTGTTGCTAATGCACCAGCTGCATTATCATTCAGTTGAATTCCGATGAAAGGGCAAATTTGAATTTCACTTAATTGCCAGAGCTGTGTGTGTCCTTACTTTTCTTTAAGGCCTCACAGAACAGAGTAACGTTTTATTACTCACCAGCCACATCATCTGTCATGCGGTCTGCAATTCTGCAACTCTCCCAGGATTTGAATTGAATACATTGCATCAGCATAGATTAATCTAAAAATAAGACAAATAAGACCTCTAAACCACAAAGTGTCTCTACTATTTGCTGTTTTCGGATTTTACCGTTTTCCTCTTTTTCATTGCCAGATGTAGGCAGCCTTGTGGAGGTTGTGTGTGAACCTCAGCACCCCACCATTCTCAGCAGGAAGAAAAATCACTTTGTGGATGGAGCCAGTAATAGATCAGGGCTTTCAGTAATTAAACAGGTTGCCTAGATCACCTTTGCTAGCAAATAGCACGTCAATTATTCATGCCGTTTCATTGGACTTTAATTGGTTTGGGAAGCCATGTACTGCCATTATTTTTGATGGAGTAATGTTGCCTGGGGAAATGGTTTCCTGGCCAATTAGTCTTTTAGGAGATCTATGCTTTCTGCCCTTATCTAAGCCTACCTCTGCTGCTTGCATTGTCATTGAAGGATTTCATGAGCTGTCACTGTTTGAACAGGTCTTTTCCCTGTTGTCCCTCATTCCTTTTTAACACTCCTAAATGGACTAGATTTGTTTGGTTTTGTTTTAGGAGCTATCTATTGGGGTGGTAATGTTTCACATTGAAGAGCATCAAGGGAGCATTTTGGAATGTGTTGTTTTTTTATCTGATCATCAGCTTGTGCCTTGCTCTGTGGGCGTGTCTTATGACCCGGCCTACCAAATTTTACAGAAATCAATAACTCTGTTGTCTCTTGGGCATCGGTGAGAAGAAAAGAGCACAGAGATTCTGTTTTGTGTAAATGGCCTTCTAATTAGTGTGAGCGAGAATATCTTTGCCAAAGCTTAGGTTGCGATTGTAAGGAATTTCCTTCAATGTTATGTAACTATGTAATCCAGCAATTATTATTAATTATTGAGTACAATGAAGCGAATAGGTAGTGTATGTTTTTATGAAGGTGGCACTTAATTTTCTGTGTAACATTAACAAGTAAAACTGCATATTATCTCGGACTCACCATCTCGGATGTAAAATGACAGATTTAATGTCACTTAAATGCCAGTAGTGTATGTTTTATCATTCACCAGCACAACTGGGTCAGAGAAAAAGATTCAGATTTCTTCAGTGTTCACCCATTTGCATTTGAATGTTTCAATTAGTGCTGGGCAAAGATTAAATATTTTAATCGCGATTAATCGCATGAGTTTTCTGTGATTAATCGCGATTAATCGAAGCATGCGCAAAATTCAATAATGAAATCAAAAGTATGGTATTGTGTAATTTTATTCTTTCAAAGTACTGCTGTATGAACAAAAGTGCAATAACATTTGGTTTGTCAAAACTTTAAACAAATAAAGTGCTTTTTTACAGTAGTTAAAAGTTAGTAGCAGTTAACACTTCTTGTAAATCTTAACTTAAACATTAATGTAATCAAATTAAATATAACATTAATGTTTAAATAAAACATTAAAACATTACTGTTTTAATAAATAAAACATTAACATTCTGTTTAGTTTGTAAAAAAAAAAAGTCCAGAACCTTGATCATAACATTATAACTGGCCCCTTCCGAGCAATTTAAGTGATACTTCAGATTCGAAGTACTCCGGTGATACGACAGTTTAGCTTTGCAGTGGTTACAAATAGCTTTAGTTCTATCAACTCCACCATGTGGAAGAGGTTTAAAATAAAAATGTCTATTTAAGATTTCGGTACCTTTCTCCATTTTTCTGTCCGCACCAGATATTTTCTGTTTCGTGCTGTAGCTCTCTTAGGCACACAACAAATGCTTTCATTGGTTGAGACGCGTGATGACGCTCATCCCAAGCAGCCAGTAGCCTACTGATAAACATCCCACCCCTCCTGTGACCCAGACTTTCTATGTGTATTCAAACGCAGTGAGCAACGGACTTTCAAAATAAAAAGTACATTAACGTGAGATAAATTGTACGTAAACGCGCTAATTGTCTGCGTTAATTAATTATTGCGTTAACGTGATAAAAACGCGTTAACTTGCCCAACCCTAGTTTCAATATAAACATAAGTCACTAATTAGTAAGCTTTGCCAGTCTGTTTGACAGACTTGGCTACATAGTAGGGCTGGGCGATATATGGCTGGAAACTGTATCACGATATCAGAGTTTCATATCGGTCGATATCAATAATTACTGATATTTTTATGACCCATTTAAAATAAGGACCAGGAGAAAAATATATTACATTTAAACATTTTTATTTTAAACTCAACCTTCCTCTGATCATAATCCCCTCAGTTATTAAGACAGAAATGTCAACAACCAGGAAAACTCAAATAAATAAAATGTAAACATAAGTCGAAAGTCACAATGTACACAATTAACAATTCTCTCTTAACATTTAAGGTGCAAAATGAAAGAAAATGTAAGAAATGCTTAATAAAGTGTAATACAATAGTGCAAAGTGTTAAATATAAACATAGAGAAACTGCCATACTGGCGAGCTGACTTTTCGTCTTTTATTTACAATTTCCTCGCTCACTGCGGCTCATTTTCTGCTTATCAGTCGCCGGTTACTGAAGAGCAATCCAGCAGAACAGTACGAGACAACGATATGGCGCAAACAAACGTGATACTGTTACATGATTGGCCTTTGTTATTGCAACCAAACTTGCTTCGCAACCTCTGTTTTCTTCCGACGAAGAATACAAATATCGAACGTTTTATCAAACAAATCTTTTATTGATATTGATCACGTGTCTATTGCGATACATATCGTTATCGTTTTATCGCCGAGCCCTACTACATAGTGAGCAAGCATGCTAATGTTAATTAGAGAATAGCTAACAGCAAATATGCTACTCACTAGCCAATTTAGACAGTCAGACAGTGTTGGAAATTTGGTTAGCAGACAGAGCTAGCATTAACAACACACTAGTTTAATACAAATCTTTTGTGTAAACTTGTCAAGTCCCATTTATGTAAAAATCATAACTGTACTGAGAACTCCTGTTATTTATTTGAACTGACGCTCATTTGGCTTCCCAGCATAAGCTCAGGATCCTGTGCAATCCTGAGCAGTATTAAGCGGTAGGGTTGGGAACCGAGTAAGAACTGAATAAGAACCGGTTCTGTTTTTCAACAGGAACCGGAACCGCGCGGAATTTTTAAGCTTCGGTTCGGGCAAAGCGCTGGGAGCGGTCACTTTAAATAGCCATGTCTTTCCTCATGAATATTAATTGTTTACACTGTTTACAGTCACGCAACCAAATTAACGCAGCTTACCACAGAAATCAGTCACTCGCACTGCTGTGCTGAGGTTCGCTTTGTGTTAAACATGTCTAAAAAAAAAAGTCTAAAGTGTGGATTCATTTCCAAAGCTACAACAATGAAGCAAATCTACCCCCTCTAAGCCAGGAAAGGTCTCGTCTTCTCCCAGAGAAAGCAGGCGTTAATTTTTCTTCAGAAAAATTGATAACTGTTTTGCTAAGTTGTAATTCTGGATGTTAAATTTGATGTTGGATTTATTTAAACTGATATGAATTGAAATGTTCTGTTTAAAATATTTAGAGTGATCAATAAACACAAATGGAATAGTTTAAGTATTGTGTATTATTTTTCACATTTCTTTTATTATGGAATCGGAATCAGAACTGGGAATCGTAAGGCAGAACTGGAACCGGAATCGGAACCGAAAAATTTCTTTTGATACCCAACCCTATTAAGCAGTTATTGAAGATGAATAAATGATGAATGAAACAGCACACCTTGTTCAATGTCAAGCAAAACATGTTGCTGCTTGTTGTGTCACCCAGGTATTGCCTTGCAATCAGACTCTTAACCATAGGGTTACTGACTGCTTGGCATTTCTAAATGGAGATGTGCTATCCTATTAGCTCAGACCAATGCTGTAGGGAACAGCCTTCATTGCATGGCTGAAGGAGCTTACCGAATCTCTAGCTATTTAATTCTGGAACTGTGATTAAGGCTTGGTTTTCCTCATCAGTGTCAGAAGATTTGAGGTCTTTTTTATCACTGCAGTCTCTGAGGTCACCTTTCCCACCTGTCAGGCATCATGTGAAATTAAATTAGATGAGAAACCGTGGAATCTCTGCTGCACCATTTTGCACCCCAAAATGAGATCTGATAACCAAAACCAGGTTTTCAACTAAATTGTCATTCCCCTTATCAACCCTCCCTGACCGTTACATGGGTTTGTGGGTGTTGCTTACTAATTTGATGCCTCCAGCTATTTATTTTTTAATCTACCTCCTCATTACCCAATCCAAAATCCTGCCTTTTCTATCACTTTATCTGCTGATGTCTCTGATCTGTACCTGTTCATGATCTTGCACTAATGGGAATATGAATATGTATTTTTTGGGCTAAGTGTTTATTTTTACAGTTGAAATGAAGCAAAGTGACTTCCATTATCAGTGGCAAATTGAAACCTACATTAATCGACCTTCTAACAGGGGTCACTAATGGTTCCTTTAAATGATGTAACTGTTATTAGATCTGCTTTATTTCATTCACATCAAGTCAAGTGCATAAATTCCAGTATTAGAGTGGGCACAACTGGAAATTGAGTTAAACAGTCATAATAAAGGTATTTAAAAACATTTTTTGGTAAACCCCTGAATGTCCCATTGGTGTGTTTCTGAAGCCGGGGTAGTCGGGTTGCTTTATGAGTGTATCACTGGACAGGGTTTGGGCAGGGTTTTGGCCAGCGTAATGTGAGAAGTGCATGAGGACCAGTTTAGAGCTCTGCTGTATCATTGTCCTCAACCGGCATGGGTGGAATGGAGGAAAATACTGCTTTAAATCAGAAGCATGTGGCAGTCTTTTCCTGCCTGCTCTCATAGTGTCAGAGCCTGGGGCAGAAGGGTTTTAACCAGGCATGAGAATAATATGTGGGTGCTTTTTCCTTGCATGTTAAAGTTACCGTAATCAAAAGTGAATCAGTACTTTGTATGTCTCTCGGGTGTGGATACTGTAGCATGCCCTGGTGTTAGTGTATGTGTGGATCACCATTACTTCATGCAGCTGTTCCAGCACAAGCCTGAGAGGCAATGTGAAAAGAGCTCAGCACCGCCATGCACCCCATCTTGCCAGAGACAGAGTTCACCAAATAGCCTCGGAGAACTTCTAGGGTTACACAGAATTCTAATTCAATACGGTATCGCAGTATTGTGATACAATGCATTTGCAATACAGCAAAAATAAACATTGCTTGAAATTGTGTCTTAAATTTCTATTAACATCCAACATTTTAGAAGAATATTAACTAATACTTTGTAACGACTCAGTGCATTCAGACTCTTTACAACCTTTAATGAAACAAAAGCTAGAAGGTAACAGACTGGTAAAAAAAAAAAAAAAAGCTAAAATTTCACTGTTGTGACTCACAAGGACTTTTCCATTATACTGTTAGCTTGGTAACTTACCAGGAAGCCAACATTTTCCAGAAAAACCAGACCTTAAATATTTGGTGGGATTTTCCAGGTCCTGCTGGTTACCAATTGTAGCCACTACTGCTTTTCCTGAGGTAGTAGCATATTAGCATGTGAAAATCAGTATTTTCAGAGAAGGAATGGTGATTTTGAGGAGAAGTTGCCATTTATAATCCCCTGACAACAACTAGTAAAAACCACAGAAATCACCCCTCAAGTCGACATTTTAACATCAACCTTGGGTAAAGCCTACTCCGCTAACAATGTGTAAACCAACCAGTGATGTAGAATCAGCATGACATAAACAACATATTTGTTTTCAGTGATATTTGACTTTGGATCAGTTCATAAATCGACAAAGTACTTGGTAAAATCTATAACTTCTATCTAATAGCTGTTTTGAGAAAGTAATCATCAATGCTAGATTTATCAGTAATGGTAGTTGGCTAGATTGATGCTAATGCTTTTTTCTGTAATCCACTGGCTTGCTTGTTGATAAGCTACTCGCGATCATCTACTGTTGTTGCTGTTTTGCAATTTTAGATTTAGTTGCATGAATATTTGAAGTTTACTTTAGTAGAACAGTATTAATAGCCACTCAGGTCTGTAACTGTAAAGTACATTAAATGTAGCTTCTTATGACTGACAGAGCAAACTAAAAACACGCTTTTGTGGAGACAGATTTTTTTTTTTTACTTGGGGATGGGAAAATCACCACTTATAAGGCACAACATTTTGTCTGAGGAGGGGATTGTTGAACTGTAGCGACAGAAGGACTGTTCTGTCTTGACTCAGCAGAAAAGGAAAAGCAAAACATCAGATGTATTACAGCTTTGTGTATCCTTAGAACGTAAATCACATACTGAGGAATTCCTGCTGTTGCCATTTCCAAAAAGCTCTCCTTCACCTTTTAATGCGTCATTTTACATTCACGTTTTATTGCCTTGCATATATGCCATTTGGCAGATACCCTTATCTAGAGTGATTTACATTTATCTCATTTATTCATCTGAGCAGATGAGGGTTAACAGCCTTGCTCAAGGACCTACAGCAGTGGCAGCTTGGTGAAATGCGACCTTCCGAGCAGCATTTCAGTGCTTTAACCACTGAGCTCCTGCTTTCCCTCCTTCACAAGGTGTAAAATTGGCACTGTTATACGAAGCTTGTCTCTGTTTTTTCAAGCCCACTTTGTTTCAATTGCGTAATCCTGGTTTGTGCAGATTGATGACGTATGCTGACTGTAGCAATTGTCTTTAATCACACGTCTTTCCGTTGAGGATCTTCACACTGTAGTATAAGCCGACACGGAGAACATGTCATCACATATTCTGTTAGAGAATTTATCCGAGATTCTTTTGTCATCGTTTTATGTAATAATCTTTTGAAAGCACTCAGTGTCAAACTGGCTTTGGAGTAAAGACAGATAATTCTGTGTAGTGGTGTACATCAAGCACATGTAGATGCTGATCTCCATCCAGAGCACCGTTTTCCAGGATTCTAATCAAAGTCTTATCCAGTGGTGCTGGCAGCACTTGGAGTGAGGAAACGTTAACGTTAATGGAGTACCTCAATGTTTTCCAAACCAAATCTTTGTGTGTGAATGTGTGAGTGTGTGTGCACATGTTTATCAGGGAAAATCCATTTGTCACACTAAGAAAAGAAGGAAAACCTTTTTTACTCAGAACTCATTTATGATGGAAACCTAAGGGCAGACACTGAACTTAGTTAATAAATATGTAACTATTAAAGCGCAAATTCAAAACGACTGTTACGGTTTAATAATAAACATCTTGCGATGAAACAAACCAGATTGAACAAGAGAAGCTTTTCTTGTACAGTTTTATTTTTCCCTGGAGCAAATTCTATAAAGATAGTCATTCTGGTGACTTTCCCAAAGTGTGATTAGACACAAACATAAACAAAATTCCTCCATCGGATACTGCTCCACCTCTGAAGGAGATATTACACAGATTTATATTCTTCATTTACAAATATTATAAAGCTTGTTCTAGTAAACAACTCTTCTGACCTATAAGGTTAGGGATATACACTAGCAGCATGCTCCACCTGCTCTATGGATGAAGAGCAAATCTCTTTAACATAGGTTTTTTTTTTTTTTAATAAGAAGCTCTTATCCTTGCTGGAGATTGGATTCGTCATAATTGATTTCGCTCTGCATGACCACAGCTTTTAATTCTCTTGCATTTGAAAGCCAAATACATTGAGAAAGATCGACACCTCCTCATTAAGTTCCTAGTGGTAAAGAGTGAAGAAGCCTGGTGTAGTGTCTGTGAGATCAGTCTTAGTTTCATTACCACTGTGTGTAAACATTATCTGCCTACAGGAATTTTCAACATCTTTCAACATGTTAAGGACACAGCTAGAACTGAGAGAGGATTCGCAGTACAGGGCAGGGGTTTATTTTTAGAGTCGGTTACCGAAAATATCCATCAGTGCCGTTTTTTTTGTCTTATCTTCAACTTTTATAGCACGTAGCTTTGTCTTGTACCTTTAGATCACTGCCAGACAGAATTCAGTCACAGAAATGCTAATCTACATTGCGTTTTATAGATTATGTTGATGGCAGTCGTGGCCTAATGGTTAGAGAGTCTGACTCATAACCCGAAGGTTGTGGGTTCGAGTCTCGGGTCGGCCACGACTGAGGTGCCCTTGAGCAAGGCACCGAATCCCCCCCTCCTGCTCCCCGGGTGCCGCAGCATAAATGGCTGCCCACTGCTCCGGATGTGTGTTCCCGGTGTGTGTATGCACTTTGGATGGGTTAAATACAGAGAACGAATTCTGAGTATGGGTCACCGTACTTAGCCGTATGTCACGTCATTGTCACTGTCAGCTATAATGATACATTTCTTAACTCAATGTACTACTAAGTTTATTAATTTTGGACATTGGACAGTGGAGCTTCACAGTCACAAAGCAGCTTTACATAAATATGTATTATAACTAGGGTATAAGCAACATGTATAAATAACACTAAAGCCAAAGCCACCTTTGATTGTGAAGCCACCCGATCTTTTTCAAACATGCTCATTCTATATCACAGGGTTGTGTCACACACTCAGAGGAAAGCTCTATCTACCCTGTTCTCACTCCAGCGTCGCTCTGATTGTCAGGGGATAGATAGAGTATTCCCACTCAGAGATACTGCTGTCCTGGACACCTTGAAACTTTCAGCTATTTTGCGATTTGGAAATTCTTTTAATTGGTTTCTGCATTAAAGCAGAAGAACTGCTCCAGACAATCAGTGTGTTCAGTGTGTTGAGTTTGTGACAATCACCGATTAAAATGCATTTTCATCAATCACCTTCTATTTATTACTCGGATTTGTTTCCTTACTCAAGTGATTCTCTTCTCTCTCGAGTCCTGATGTGTTTCATTTAAAGTTTCATATCTTCCTTCTTTCAAATTCGCCCTGAACCCCCAGCATCTTTCGTTTCTTCACACACACGACACGTTCTGTGTGATCCTGGACTGCAGAAAACACTTTACATTCCTACATCTGCTGTCACACCTAGCATGTGCCTAACTTCATCACACACACTCAAGCACACAAAGGAACATGACATTGTTGTCCACAAGTAAACCAAATCACTGTGTATCTTTAGCATTGTTTAGCTAAACTTTTTTGTCTTGAGTGTTGAAGTACCTGAGTCTTTTTTGTCTTGAGTGTTGAAGTACCTGAGTCTTTTTTGTCTTGAGTGTTGAAGTACCTGAGTCTTTTTTGTCTTGAGTGTTGAAGTACCTGAGTCTTTTTTGTCTTGAGTGTTGAAGTACCTGAGTCTTTTTTGTCTTGAGTACCTGAAAGGAAGGTGAAATCTATTTGTGTTTCGTTTATTTAATTCTTTTTTTTTTTTTAAACTCTGAGATGCCAAAAACATCATTTGCGCCTGTTTTGTCTTTCTGTTCGGCACTGAATGTCTTTGTCCTGTCACACTCCACTTTGCTGGCTTTAAGAATTTGTACTTTTTCATATTTGTAGTTTTTCCCCACACAAATGTTTCTATCTTCAAAGTAAATGATGATATAAAACCTGTTTCTACTCTCTGAGATGCCCCAAGTGCTTGTTCATAAACATCTCAAATTAAAATTTTATTGTTTCAACCATTAAAATTCTGTGTAAGTTTATCCGAACAAAGGTAACAATGTCTCACACTGTAAGCCAAAATCATCCTTTTTAATTGTAACTCAGACTTTCAGCGATACAATAATTCATTTGTTTATTCTGTTGGAAAGTTTGGATCAGATTTCACGTCCCAGCACGGAATGCTGCCACTGTTGGGCCCTTGAGCAAGGCCCTTAACCCTTGCTGTATCAAGGCTGACCCAGTGCTCTGACCCCAACCTCCAAAGTTAGGATATGTGAAGAAAGAATTTCACTGTTCTGTAATGTATATGTGACAAAATAAAGGCTTTTATTCTATACTAGACCATCATTGTACTGTCAAAAAGAGTTACATATCCAGCACGTGTTCTGACACCATACCAGCGATTGAGGAGATGTTTATGCCATATTCTACAGGGGGAATGCCCACAGAGGGAGTACATGGTGGAAGGAGAACATACGGATGATTCAGGATGGGTTTGGTTAACCAAAGAAAAAAATCTGAGTGACTTCATCCAAGACATTCGCATCACATAATGTGTTCTGTCCAAAGAAACAGGGAAATATCCCTATTTATATTAGCAGCACTTGGATTGTGTGTTCAAAGTACAAGCAGTTGTCTATTGTGTGGTCTTTTAAACATCTCAGGCCACATCTTCCAGCTGGAATGTCCCTCTGTTTGTGTATCAGGAGTACGCTGAGAGTGCAGGTGGGAGAAACATGCGTCCTGGTTTCCACATGAACTGTTTCCTCTGCAGGAAAGAGCTCAGTGGAGCCATTTCCTCTGGATCTCCCCACCAGCTGTGTGTGTGTGTGTGTGTGTGTGTGTGTGTGTGTGTGTGTGTGTGTGTGTGCGTGTGCGCGTGTGTGTGTGTGTGTTTGTGTGTGTGTGTGTGTAGGCAGGGAGAGTCCCTGACTTTTATCTCAGAATTCCACTAGAGAAAGGGAGAGGGAGCGAAGCAGTTCGACTACTCTTTGACACTAAACATCTGTGTCAGAAAGGAATGATCACCCCCCCTCTCTCCATCTCTCTCTCTTCATCTCTCTCTCTCTCTCTCTCTCTCTCTCTCTCTCTCTCTCTCTCTCTCTCTCTCTCTCTCTGTGTTTATCACTCACACTTGTTTATGTGAAAGTCTTATGCATGGTTTTGTGTGAAAGCCTTGGTGTTGCGCTGCATTCCTTTCACTTTCGGGCTAGTTCGAGTCGGAATACTTGCGCATGTGAGAGCCTTCTGAGTTTTCGTGTCACATCAGTGTAAGCTGCTGTGTATATCTGCATTGTGCGGATATTGATTTACAAGCTTTCTCTTTTTGTGGGTGAATATTCTGGGAATGAATTTTGACCGTCTTTCAACGATTTCACTGTTTGAGCGTTCAGATCATTTAGATCTCTCAGTGACACATAGATGACACTAGTTGTCTTCATTTTCCTCTAAATTTCAATCCCTATCAATTTCGTTAAATAAAAAACCTAACGATTATAGTATAGTATTTCCAACAGATGTTTATTGGAGTTGCTTTTTTCTATGGCTGCATCTCCAATAGTGTTGCTTTGTGTGTTAAGTCGTACGCTCTCAGATATTAAAGTGTCTACTGTACTTGGGATTTTAAAATTGTAGGTACTTATTTTGCCTTTTGGTTGTTTTATCTGGGATGTGTTTATTCTTTGGACCCGTTCACACTGACCCGGGACAAAAAACCTATAAAACACCTTTACACATTTTGTCTGTATCTCAATCTTAAACAATATAGACATCATTTGTGATTGATATTTGCACTTACAAGATACATTTAGCAATGAAAGTGTCATTTGTTTTTGTTATATTTGTAATATGTGTAATAAACTTACTGTTATAAACACCTTGGGGTCATAAATCTAGAAAAAAATAGAAATGGAATAATGGTACACTTAATGTTATTTATCAAATACGGTTAAAGAGCAACAATAAAAATATAAGTAAATAAGATTATTACACTCACTGGCTCTGAAATACAGATCAGAAATGCATCTGCGCATGTTTACAACAAATAAATAAACACAGAATAAAAGTATAAACTAGTTTAAACTGACCAGAGCTTATATATATAAAACATATATACATTATAGACCACATGCAGCTAACACATCTGTCTAAGTCAATATATTCTTGTTAATGACGTTAGAAAGGTCCCAGAGTAAAATACTGTCTCATCCCCTCTGTGTGTGTGTGTGTGTGTGTGTGTGTGTGTGTGTGTGTGTGTGTGTGTGTGTGTGTGTGTGTGTGTGTGTTACTATGAGAGTTTTACACAAGGACATGCCCAGATATGCACATTAACAGAATGTATGTAAACAGACGTGAGAAGAGACTCGTGCACCATCGTTCAGAGTCATTCGAGAAGTAACCTATCAAACTATCTATTTTGTCTGTTTGTTTGATTCCATAAATCTGTTGTGTACTAGCCTCATCTTTTCAGCCCTGACATGTAGTCATTGATGGATGAATATGGATTTACTATAATGGCTGATCAATATGCAACATACTGCTGTTTCTGGGTCAATAGTTACCTCAGTCAGAATGGAAGCCACCTAAGAGGCTTAATGTGCTGTGGTACAATTAGTGCGACTGCAAACCCAGTCAGAGAGTCAGAGAAAACACGGTCGTATGTCAAGACACATCAGAAACCCAGTGCAGTGATTATCCTAGAAAACAGCCCTATCCATCCTCTTCCACATCCATGTGCTCACAAACATTTGCTAGTGTTGATGTGATTGACAATGGAGAGAGAATATGTCACTTCTCTCACCCAAACAGCACTATCAAACTAACACACAGGATTATGGGATACACTGCACAGTGACAGTCTGGACTGTACGTACGTTTACACAACATGATTATACATGAACATGTAACAGATGCCTTTTTGCTTCCAAATACTGATCGAGTCAGCAGCACACATTCACACTGATCTTTGTGTGAAACTTTGATTTCTGTTAGTGAATAATAGATGCAGATAGCTTTTATTTTAGTTCTCCGCTTTATCTGGACAGTTTTATAGCACACAATGCTAAAGGTCTAGACTGTAGATTGTGAGTGTGTGATAACTTTCTAAGTTATGTTTACATTCAGTATGAAACATTGTTCGGGGGAACATGATGGCACCTCAGAACATGCAAGCTAGGGAGTGTGTGGTACAGTCGACCGTGTGAGTCATTTCCTGTTAATAGGTTGGTGCATTTGTTAGTGGCAGTGAGAGAAAGTTGGTCCAGAGGTATCATGCCCAGCTGTGTATGGCATGAACTCAGCCCTTTGCGCGATGGTGCCGCACCAGGGTGCAGTCTGCTGAGTCAATGAGTGTTTGTTCATTTAGATAAAGAACAGCGGGCCCTCGGCTCTCTGCGGCTCTGTTTACAGAGTCATCAGACTCACACAGACTATTGTTATTTCTATCATAGTGTTTTGCAGCAGTGCTTTTGAAGCTCTTCTTACACATGCAGTTCTGAATTAAAACATATTGTTAAGGCTGAAGGACATTAAGACATGGCTTGCTTACTTGGATGATTAAACCGAGTGAGGCTCCTCGTGAACAAGCACTGATCATGACTGAATAAATGCTTATTTGAGGACATGGCTCCATTCATTATGTAAATGCTGGATCTTTTGTTATTCATCATCCCTGAGTTTGTGTGGATCTGAAGTGCACAGAGCTCAAAGGATAACAGATGGCTGTTTACACACCAAAGCTAAGGTCAACGGGCTGCATCATACTTTTGCAAGAATAGCATCATTTGAACAAAAGTTGTGCACATCTGAATTACACATGTATGAAACCCATTTCTGCAATAAACACAACGTACATACGGCTGTTTTTAGGAAATGGATTTCCACCAAAAGCTTTAGGAGTTCAGGAGTAAGGGCCTTGTTTAGGGACCCAGCGGAGATAGCTTGCTAGTCCTGGGATTTGAACTCATAACAGTTTGTTTAGTATTCCTTAACACCTTTACAACTGAGCTACCACTTCTTACAAGCATCCTGGAAACTTTGCATAAAGAAAAATAATGAGAAATAACACAGACGAGTTAATTTTCACTTTTCTCCTTTCTAAACTAGTATTCTACTGTGCCTGTATATATACATACTGTTTTAGGAAACCTATATATTGTGATAATACATATTGTCCATTATAGAAAGGTCTAGATTTTAACTGTTAACCTTTATCGGATAAAACACTGATACAGTAGACTGTACCAGTACACAGTAGTACAGTACACTAGAATTTAAAGGACTAAAACTGAAACTAAAATATATTTAAAGAGTACATAAAATGTACAGGAATATAAAAGAAACAGCTTCACTGAATATCGAATGAAAACTTCACATAATGTTAAACTCAGATGAAATACAGCCACACGCAGCAATCTGTGGCGTCCAAGCAGCATCACAAGTTACACAGAACACTGACACCATATCCACAGTTTCCCATCTCAACATGTAAGCGCGGTGATTAGAGACGGACAAACGTTTGCCTCATTCTTTCACTATCAAGAGCTCTTGCAGACATCATAAATATATTAGTCATTTAATGTAAAAGAGCTGCAAGCCAAGAGACATTTCTACCAGCGGTGTAGATAGCATATGGCCGAATGTGTAAGCAA
The DNA here is from genome assembly GCF_022655615.1 of Tachysurus fulvidraco. Classification (NCBI taxonomy): domain Eukaryota; kingdom Metazoa; phylum Chordata; class Actinopteri; order Siluriformes; family Bagridae; genus Tachysurus; species Tachysurus fulvidraco. The sequence continues at coordinate 28,097,040 of NC_062519.1, forward strand.
ACTGCGGTAATCAGTAGTGTTTGCTCCTTAATGGCTCTCTAAAAGGCACAGTTTAGCTCAGAGTCACTCCTTCACCCTGCTGTAATGGGTCGGATTGATCGACTTTGGCTGAAATGACGGCAATGACTTGCCTGCTAATGCGATTGTCCCCTGGTGTTAAAGCCTGAGGCTGTACTGCATCCAATTCTCATCCACTGCATTGGGGACAGAATTAGAGTAGAAGGTCAAAACTGGGGTAAAGTGCACTATTTTGGAATGCTGATGAGCTTTTCTACATAGTTTTGTTAATAATAATAGACTTACTTTTTTTAAAAGTTGCTTTCGCTTTAGACCTAAAGTTTATTTTTTGCATGACCGGTTTAGTAGCCGAGCCTAGCTACAGCAGAAAATATAAAAATAAAATGCATCATTGGGAGATCAGGTGTGAATCTCAGGGGGTTCTCAATCACAGCAATGCCAATCATGGATGGAAAAGGTCAGATAATGTGCTATTAGTGTTATTTTGCATGGTGATACAGCCTGAGAAGCAGTTTGGACATGATGTGTTTGGCCGGCTTCACACGTCTCAGAGGAAGCAAAAGTTAGCCTTCACCCTCTTTGGTCAGTGGCTATCCTATGATACTGTAGCTGAAGGCTGGTGGTTGGGAATTAGCAAGGTAACATATTTTTTGGAAAACAATGGGGAAATAAATAAAAAAGAGTAGAAAAATAAAGTATAAGTTTATATTAAAAAACTGAGTTGGACATTTTATTCTCCTTCAGATTTTTTGTCCAAAGTAAAGAGTCTTTGAAAATAACTGTAATTATTTTTGAACAGATGTTTTGCCAAGAAATGTTGCTTATCAAGGCAAACCTCTCCCAAAATGAAAGAGCAGAGGTCCAGCAGTGTTTATAAGTGTCTACATTGACAATATTCCATGTGCTGAATATTGCAGTTTCTGAACAGGAGTCATGGGATCATAACATACTGAGCAGTAAAGCTTTGTTTTAAGACCCTAAGGAGTTATAATTGTGAGCTGTATCTGTTAAAACGTCTAGCTGGAATCGCTCACTATCTGGCGGCTGTTAAACAGAGCCTTCTTCGTGTTTTTCGTGCACCTCGGTTGAGGCATTTCCTGTTCAGGATTCGCTGCCAGCTACAGCAGCAAAGGCAGTTCTCTCATTCCAAACACAAACAGACCACAAGAACAATAAAAGATACTTCATCTTTAAAATGATTTAGTAGACATTAGGAATACTACGTGAAGAAGTTTTCATGTGATGTTTTTACTTTTAGTTTTATTTAAAAAGAAGAACAAAGCTTAAAATGACTTTACAGCGTTGCTTAATTTAGACACAATTCCAGAGTTGACAGGCAACATATGAACATTTTCTTGTAAATGACACACTACATGATATAAATTAACTTTGACTTGGTTGGTAAAATAATCAAATGATTTCTTGGACCGGATTCTTTAGTTCCCCACTGACAGCTTCACTTCCTGTCTGCAGTTAGTTCTCGTTTACCAGCTGATCCAAAAAAAAAAAATGGAAGGAAGTTGCAGAGATTCTTGGTTCCTCCAGTGAATGCATGTAAACTATGGAAGTCAAATGTTTATGGCTATCTGATCATCACACCCAGCTGTGGCTTTTTTCCCAATCTGTTGCCACAACATTGGAAGCACACAACCACTGGAAGAGCAGTTCCAGTATACGAGTGCACAGAGTGAGCTCCACAAAGTCATACTTTGTCAAAGTAGGAGTTTAAGAACTTGAGTGTCATGCAAAGAGCCTTGACTTCATCCCCACTAAACACCTTTGGGATGAACTGAAAATCAGATTTCCTCATGAAACATCAGTGCCAGGCCTCACTAATGCTCTTGTGGCTAAATGTTCACAAATCCCCACAACCACAATCCAATATCTAACCTATCTAAGTCTTCCTTTCCAAAAGACTGGAGGTTGTTATAACAGCAAAGGGTGACTAAATCTGGTCTGGGATATTCAAAAAGCACAAATGGGTGTGATGGCCAGGTGTCCACAAACTGTTGCCATATATTTTTCTTTTCTTTCTTTTTTTTTCTTTTCTTTTTTTAATGAAGTGCCATCCGAGCTACGATTTCTCGGAGGGAACATAAAACCCTTAAGAATCCTGCAAAAGCAGATTTCCCTCTTATAAAGTTTCCCAGGAAAGACACTTTAAAAATTTGTAATCATCCCAAGAACCCAGTTGAAATCCTTTTTTAAAACATTTAACAACATGACTGAAATAGAAAAATAAGCCCAGATCATTATTTTGAATCGTTTGAACTGATCTTTAAGCATTTGCAGTTATAGCTTATAATGAACGTTGTTTAGTTAAATGATATGACTGTTGTAACTTCAGGCTGGGACTGCTGGTGTTCTCTCAGGCAGTTTCTGTTATTAAAGACTTGCTGCAACTAGAGAATTACATAACCATGATCCTGTGTTATAACACACACAGAGAGTCGTTCGGTGAAACACTAAAACCCTCAATGGTAGGAAATGGATTATGATGAAAAACAGCAAAACAGCTCCAAATGCAGAGATCAAAACCGAACCACACTGACATCCCTATCTTTTTATTTTCAAGTTAATTCCTCTCTGTTACAGGGCGTTACTGTGCTTTTTAACAGGCATAAGATATCATGATGTCATCTTTTGCTGTTGTTTCTGTTTTTCGTCTTGCTTGGCAAAAGTTAAGACACCCAAGCTGTACGCCTGAGAGAAATCTGCACCTCAGGCAGAGAGCGAGAATGCACAAAAGTACCATGCGTGTTTGTGGTTTTTTTTTCTCGTGCAGTTTCATAAAGCTTACCCAGACAGCATATGCAGTGACGCACTCAGCTGCCACTGGTAAACATACTTGTTTATTGCTGCTCTAGATAAGCGCATGGATATTTATTATTAAAAAGCTCTGCTCCAGCCAAGCAGCTGTCTAATCATTCTTTGGATTGCTCATAGTTCCAGGATGAGTTGTGTTTCATAACACATGTCTTTAGTATTCTCCTATTTCACCGCCTGATGCACTATGGCGGCAAACTGCAAACCACATGCTTTTCACATGCTGCATGCCTTTGAGTCATGGAAGGAGTGTGAGTGCACGGCATACACAATACTGCACCCAAGATTGGACTGTTATGCTACGTTCGCCCATACAGCAGTTTGTAAGTGTTCTGTCTCTGTAGTATGTAGTCATCAGTAGGTGTTTCCTACTACTGGTTGCCATAGCGATAATGTTTATCAGTGGGTGGCACAACTAGCATTCCAAATCAGTGTTATTGTGGCTGAAGCGCAAAATTCTACAGTGTGATTTGGGGTTTGTATACAAATTCAGCAGTGGTGAATGGTAATTTTTATTTGCTTATAGTTGTATTTAAAGGTAGGGTCTCCGATTTTTGAGAAATGCTTCAGAAAACTGAGTCGGGCCGATAATAAACAAAAATCAAAACAAAAATCAAAACAAATGGGTAGCCAATGAGCAGAAAGGGGCGGGGCTTGTCAATATGCGGCGGAGAGAGTGTTCAGTGCGCATGTGTGACATTAGCAGAAAGCGGTTTTAACAATGACATGGAGGATAAAAACAAAGAAAGAAAGCGAAGAAAGGCTTACAATAAAGCAAGAAGTAGGACGTGTTAATATAGGATCAGCTTTCCAGTGCTGGAGAGAACTGAAGGAGCAGGAAGTTGGCCACATATTCACAGATTGGAGTTTCCAGAGTCAATAGCTCCTAAGCTAAACGCTGTTACTACGCAAATAACACCTTATTGACTTTCAACTTTACTGAAGACGGCGAGGCGCTTTTTTCCTTCTCGATAGGTGAGTAACGTTGGTTTTGCTTTGTTACACAGAACTAATATATGTTTGTTTGTTTATCTGCAATCGTATTGTTCTTCCCTTCAGCTGTGATAAAGACACATTTCTTTACATAATTTCCTGGGTTACATATGTATGTGTGGGTGGAGCTATCATTTCAGGGGTGGAACCCATTTGGGTTAGGGGTGTGTTTGTTTTGGTAATTTCAAATGTCGACATTGGCTTTCAAAAATCGGAGACCCTGCCTTTAATGTTATGGAAGGTATGAAAGAGTTCGTAAGTTAGTTCCTGTTATCGCTTACGTTACAGGAGCTGTAAACAATCATTACCTTACAGCCTGTCATTTTTCACTCTACCGAAATTGATCAATCACTCAATCAATCAATCAATCAATCAATCAATCAGTCAATAATGCAGCTCGTCATGCTACAAAGAGAAACCAAAAACATAAACTGCTGTCTTAAAGACTATGAGAGAAAATGCACTGACAGTTACAAATCAACAAGTTACTGACTTCTTGTTCAAGGTACAAGATTCCTCTCAATAGTTTAGTTTATGCCTGTAGTTAGCACTCATTCATCCCATTAACTGTGTGCTAAAATTGGAAGAAAGTCCTCGTCCTGTATTGTACTGTATTGATGTTTTGTATATTGTATGTTTTATAAGCTGTATGAAGTCAAGAGAGACAAACGTTAAGTTAGAGGTTACTAGTTATTGTGAATGCAGAATTATGGAATTAAGGGAAATGACAGATGACGAGGATGGTCACGTCTTCACTTGCTCCATTCAACCACTAATTGAGCTCTTTAAATGTAGCGGTGCGAAATATTGGATGCAAACCGGAGCACCCAATTTCTGGCAAGACCTGAAAAAAGCTATCTGTCATATAACTGCTATAAATGTTAATCATTTTTTTAATGATAAGTGTTTATGTGTTGAAGTGCGTGTTAGTTTAGCGTTAGCCGTATTACGTTGATTAGGTGGTGCGTGCAATTGCTGAACTGCTTTTGTGGATATACTTTGTTTGTTTTTGCTGAGTATTCTGAAGACAGTGAGAGGGCAGGAGAGCAGGCTGTGAGCACGTCTTCATTATTTATAGAACACGTATTTTGCTAGCTTGTAACCAGGGCAGTGGGCAGAATTTATGACCTGCAGCTGCATACAGTGTGTGTGTGTGTGTGTGTGTGTGTGTGTGTGTGTGTGTGTGTGTGTGTGTGTGTGTGTGTGTGTGTGTGTGTGTGTGTGAGTGTCAGTGTGTACCAAAAGCACATTGCCTGTAAGTTTCTGAGTATAGGGTTACACAGATTTGTGTTTGGGTGCACTTCTGTGATTAATTAAACAGGGTTAATTTCACCCCACCAGTTGTCAATGTCCTGTCTCACGTTCTTAAATAGATCTTGTGCTCTGGGTAGCGAACTGGAAGTCTCGTCCCTCCATTTTTTTGCATTTCAGAAGCTCAGAGATCTGTGTGTGTGTTGGTTGGGGTGTGTGTGTGTGTGTGTGTGTGTGTGTGTGTGTGTGTGTGGTGTGTGTGTGTTGGGGGAGTGTATTCAGATGCGTCAGCATGTTCTCAGTGTATCCCCTGGTGAATGGGCATGCAGGACATCATTCATTCATGCACTTTATTCTAAGAGTCCTTGAAGAAGCATAACATGCACATAGATAACTTCAAATGAACGTTGTGGCTGTCTACAGGATGTGTGTCTGTGCTTGTATGTGCGTGTATGCGTGCGCGTGCTTGTGTGTGTGTGTGTGTGTGTGGGTGGGTGTGTGTGTGTGTGGGTGTGTGTGTTCGTAAGTGCCTGTGTGTGTTTATTAAGGAAGTACAGTGGCGTTGTTGTGCTGTGTTGTCAGCAGTTTGCTGACTGGAGGTATGAACATCTGTTTAAACATTTAGCACAGCAAAGCATAAAAAATGTTCCTTGAGCATGAATGAATGGTTAATTTATTACAGTATATTTTTCTCCCTGCAGGTGCAGTTGTTTAAAAACACAGATTTTTAGCTCAGCAGTGATCCTGATGAGGATTCAATTTCAGATTTGCTGATAAAGTCAGGACTTGTAATGTGACTGTAATAACATGTAACCAGTAATGAAATGTTATGAAAGAAAGTCTCATTGTCTTAAGGATAGAAAATGAGAAAGATTTTAGTGATATTATCATTCACATTAATGCTTCATTTATATTTACTTAATTACCAGCAACACTGGCTTTGTGCATTTCCTCATGTTTCTTTCTGTGGATCTTTACCCTGTTTTAGTCTTTGCCAGTTCCCACACACTTTCTAACCAGGGACAGTGAAGGCTAACATGCTAGCTTCTGGGTTTCTAAATCTTTTTGAACTGCTGCTCAGTTGACCTCAGTCAGTGGAAAGCATGATCTGCCCTCTTCCACATACCTGAGCACACAGAAGGGGAGAGAGTAATACCATCCTTCGTACCCAGACCGCACAGCCTGTTACTTTCTCTTGGTCACCAAATATCTGTTTACATGCAAACAAATAATCCTTTAATAATGCAAACAAATAATCCTTTAAACTGGTTGAGGCATAATTGTGAGGTTGAAAAGGTGCCAAATTAACTTGCATAAATTGACCCCAGCATTTAGTCAAGAAGCTTTTAATATTTAATATTCAGTGTAATATTTATGCATTTCTTGTGTCGTTCCCAGACACTGGCCTGTAATGTCATCAAAGAATATTATATAGCTGTTTTAATTCTGGACAATGTCTGCTTTTTAAGTTCTTTTTAACAACCAGAGCATCTTTTTCCCCTGTCAAACAAAGATGGAAATACTGAACAATTGTGCTGAGGCAAGAACTCTTCTTCTCGCTGTGCATTTAATAGTCACACCTGGATAAGGTTTTGCTGAGATGGAAACAATTTGAAAACTCATTAAAAACACAATCAGCATGATTAAAAAGCTTGAACTTGCTGACTGGGCTCACATGCTCGATGTACTTATAGTAAAGTTAACACTAAACCCTGCTCTGGGCATAACATTGACTTAAGAGCATGTATAATGGGAGAAGGGGGTGGGGCTTCCTGGTGGTGTATTATATATTACATACTGTCGATATTATTACATTGGATGTTTTTACTGGAAGTTTACATTTTGATTGTTGGTTCATCTCCTGTTTTGTTGGAGAGAAAAAATATATTTTTGTGTTATAACTTGCTTTAGTGTACACTCATTTAATTCTGTAGTTCCTATGCAAAATGCTGGGAGGTCTGATAATATAAATATAAATATAATGTCATGTAGAGAAAATTACATTATTATATTACACAAACCTAGTGTTTAGTTTTCTTTGGCAACCAAAAGACAATACAATAAATACTTAAATATGCTTTGAGATAATGTGAATTGTTCTCAATTCTATACAGAATTAAAAAGATCTCCACAAATAAATTGAAATAAATACAATGGATTTGAATATTACTTTATATACTAAATCCGCATATTTGCCCAGAATGAATAAATTACCAGCAGTCACTTGACACTAAAGGCATGGAGCAGTTGGCATAATCATTAAAATTAGACTGTTTTGCAGTCCTATACTATTACACTTAATTAATAAGCAACAATGAATTTCCCAAACATGAATGTGTAGAAGATTTAACACTTAAAACAAGAGGAGAATCTAAGTGAAAAATAATGATAGAGCTATAAAGCATGAAATGAATTGCAGCACAGTTGCAGACAGGGACAGCTGCGGCTCTTTGTGATTTAATCCAGCCTCATGTTTCAACGTAAATCAGAACTGTTCCCTTTAGAGCACGCTTTTCAAGGCCACATCTTTTCATTGAGATTCAAATCACGTCGTGACCGACACTTGAGAGTCGGCTTGTACTTTTCCCACTGTTCTGAATCTGCAAGCTTTCCTTTCTCACTTGCCATAATAAAGCACCAAAGAGCACATTATACTTGATATATGCATTTTTATTTATTTTTTAAAATGTCTTTCTATCTCTTTTTTCTCTGAGGGAAAGAGCACCTGTTTCCTAAGGCAGGCTAATTAGGCAGTATAGCGTAGGAGCAGCTAGCAGTTAAGTGCTGTTTGTGTGTGAGAAACATGATGAAGGAGAGAGAGAGTGAGATGGTGGGTGACCCCTCAGTGGTTTCAGAAGGAGAAAGACCTGAATGTGGGCGATTGACAGAGGTCACTGGCAGCGGGTTGTGTGTCTTTAAATCTTTCAGCACATCCCAGAGAAACAATGGACATAAAGCTTATTATTACTGACAGCGTGTATAAAATAGGAAACAGATATCCCGTTATTGTCTATGCTAAGGACATCATAAAACTGGAAATAAATAACAATATACAAGTTATTATCATTGACAAGCATCTGTTTAACAACATTAGCTAAGCTACTTAGCTACTTAAAGCAGCATAAAACTAATGTTGCTAGTAACATAGCTAGCCCATCTAGCTAATATTGATGGTAGGTTGTTTAGGCTAACTATTATATCGTGTCATTTAAACTAATACCTATATTTGATAGCAGGCTAGCTAAATTCATGCTACTATACTTTATCATTATAATCAGTTACTCTGTTTGCTAGCAGGCTAACACTATGCTATTTATCATATTCTCTAACTACCATTATTTTCCATTACTTTAAGATTCTGCAATTAAAGCCAGTAGCCTATTTATTTTTTATGAGCAAGCTAGTTGGGTGCTAGTTAGGCTAACTATTAATCTATATTCACCATTTAAAACCAGTAGCCACATTAAGTTTGCTAGAATGCTAGTTAACATTAGGATAACTATTATATTGTTTGCTAGTTAGTTAATTAATAGTGATCTAACTCTTATAATCTGCAAGCAACTGTTGCCCACACACTGTGACTGTGACTGATAATAAAGCCTGAGCTTGGACACTTATTTGAATAGCATTCTGTAAATGTTTTTAATGCAGCGCTACTGTTTGGTTGGCAGCTTGTGAGTGAACCTAAATTTCAAGATGTACACCAGGTCTTAATAAATGTTTTCAAGTAGCATTATATGATATTTTTATATTGTCCATTCTTTTCTTGATTTAGCCATGAGAAGCATGTGTGCTAGATTGACTGATCATGTCCTTAGTAAGACACTCTTTTAAAAGCTGGCACCAGCAGTGGCTTCTTCTAACTTGCGGGAAATCAGTGTCTTACATAAGATTCTGGATCTGCAGAGTGTGAACAGTTCTCCTGCACACCATTTGCATTTTTTCCCATGCTTCCCGGCACACGGATTTCAACTCTTTCCACTTCGTTCTGCCCACTTCGGGCCTCTCAAAGTCCAGCGGTGAATAGTTTCGGTCAGGTGGCCGTGCTTTGTGCTGAGTTAGCGTGAACATTTCTCCCTGTTGCTCTGTCAATGGCCCGTCCTGTTTGGGAGAGATGTTTTGGTGCAAGTGAATGCAGTTTTTCTCGCCCACATTTACCATGTGACTATTCGTCTTTGTGTGTGTCTAATGTTAGGGTTCAGTGAGTTTATGCTTGCAACTTTGTGGGTGAATGAGTCTTTGTTAATTATGAACGCACTGAATGTTCATCCAATGACTGTATTTGTCTGACAACAAAACAATATCGGTGGCGTCTGTGTTGGAACGAATAAGTAAGAACGCAGGCTATTTTGATAAAATATGTTTAGTTGTTTCCACTGTTCGGCTTAGAAATTTTCCATCATGAAAGCACACAGCACCCAGATGAATAAGCAATATACAAAAGAAGATGGATCTTTTTTGTTATGAATGCACAACAGTATGTGCTGTTTATTGCTATATGAAATAGCAGTGTGTCAGTTTTCTGTACAAGCATGGCTGTGCATTTATTCTAAAGTGAATTACCACTGTATTTTTCTATATGTAAAATTGTAAACAATTTAAAACGGTGACTCTGAGCAGGATAAAATCATGTCTAAAGATGAGTAAATGCTGTAAATGTGTTCAACATTCCCACAAGCTTAATATCTTTTGAAATAAAAACTGTGACTTTTTTTTGTCCCCTATTCTCTATTCTGTAAACATTATGTTTTAGTTGAAAGATCACTCATCATTCAAGAAAGAGTTGTTTTTGTCCTGCAGCTGCTCCCCATTCTGTATTTTTAGATTAAATAAAATAGCTCAACCAGTGTAAGAAAATATGGACCATATTTCTGTTGAATAAAAATCAGACATTTTTATAAAGATGTATATCCAGTACATGCACAAATTCTAGGTTGCAAGTCTTCGTGGGTTAATGGCTTATTCATCTTGCTGTACTTTTGGATGTATAATTTGCGTCATGCAGTGGTACAAAAAAGGCAAATGATGCAAAGTGGTACAAAAAAGTCAAGAAAGGCAAACTGGTACAGAATCAGCAATAATTTAACTTTATCGAGAAAACAATATTTTATTAGCATGCAAATCAAAAACACCCCTAACTGACATGTTCCGGGTTCTTTTTGCATACTGGAACATGATTGGTTCTTATGTTTGTGTTATGTCGTATTTGCATACTGGAACATGACTGGTTCTTTCTATAATATATTATAATTCTAATATTATTATACATATTATATGTTTATAGCATGCCATATTTGCATATTAGAATATAAGTGGTTCTTATATTTGTGATGTTTGCTATTTGCATACTGGAGCATGATTGGCAATTTTATGACACAATAACACTTACTTGTCAGGTGTTCAGTAGTCATTTAATAGTAAGAGATGCATTTCATAATTTGAGATGAAGGAAGGGATTTCATTTTTGAATTTCTGCTGTCTCACCATGGATGAGACATCATCATCTTCTGATGGGATTCAGAATCAGTGAGAAGAAAGAGACAAAGGAATGGAAAGAGAGAGAGAGAGAGAGAGAGAGAGAGAGAGAGAGAGAGATAGATAGATAGATAATGTGTTGTTGTATCAGAGACTCACACTCTGTCAATTGTTAGCCACTGAGGTGTGAATGTGAGGATGGATGTCCGGTCTAGACTGGATCAATCTACAGTCTAAATGTGGTGAACTCTTTTGAACTTGAAATTTTAACCCCAATCTCTTTCTGTGTTATTCATTTTCTCTTCTTCTTTTCCCTATTACTTCAACCTTGCACTTATTTCTATCAGTAAATGAAATTTTCCTCCTGTGGAACTGCTTCTTAAATAGCTACGAACCTTTATGATTGAAGTCCTTCACATCACAGACACAGTGAAGATGCAGCTACGTAGAATTCCTTACGTCCATGCGTGACTTTATTCGTCCCAGTTTGCTGCCTCGGTTATTCATTTTAATTGAATCTGCTTGTAAAAATGTAAACAATTTAAAACAGTGACTTTGAGCAGGATAAACTCATGTCATCTGAAGATGAGTAAACGCTGTAAATGTGTCCCTGTGTTCAACATTCCCACAAGCTTAATGTCTATTGAAATAAACATCGACTGCTCCTGTGACTTTCTTTGTCCCGATGCACAAACATATTCTCTATTCTGTAAACATTATGTTTTTGTTGAATTTTCACTCATCATTCAAGAAAGAGTTGTTGTCCTTCAGCTGCTCCCCATTTAGGGTTCTTACATCAGGTCATCTGCATATTTAAAGCAACCCAAACATTATATCCAGGCTTGGGACTGACACTGAGAGTGAGCACTGAGGATCGTGCACAGGACCCTGATGCTGGACCACCAGGGATCCTAATCATTCAATTCAATTCGATTCAAATTTATTTGTTTAGCACTTTTAACAATGGACATCGTCTAGAAGCAGCTTTACAGAACATAAGAAACATAATACAAAAAGCTTCATATTATACAAAGATTAATATAATATGAAAATTTAAGATTAATGTTAGACTTATATTTAAATGTGTTTGTGTTTATCTACAATGAGCAAACCTGAGGTGACCGAGGCAGCTGTGGCGAGGAAAAACTCCCTTGGATAAAAGAGGAAGAAACCTTGAGAGGAACCAGACTCAAAAGTGAACCTCATCCTCATTTGGGTGACACTGGAGGGTGTGATTAAAAATATACAGTTCAGCAATTGTGTATTAATTGGGAGGTTGTTGTCCTCAAAGACCATATAGGATTGGCCTCTCCTCTTAGAAAGAGCAAACGACTGCAGCTAGTCTCTGACTTGATGTGCTGCCTTTACAGAAATTCATTCATTCATTCATTTTCTACCGCTTATCCGGACTTCTCGGGTCACGGGGAGCCTGTGCTCATCTCAGGCGTCATCGGGCATCAAGGCAGGATACACCCCTGATGAAGTGCCAACCCATCACAGGGCACACACACACACTCTCATTCACTCACGCAATCCCACACTACGGACAATTTTCCAGATATGCCAATCAACCTACCATGCATGTCTTTGGGAGGAAACCGGAGTACCTGGAGGAAACCCCCGAGGCACGGGGAGAACATGCAAACTCCACACACACAAGGCGGAGGTGTGAGGCGAATGTGCTAACCACTAAGCCACCCTGCCAACTCCTTTACTGACATCATTTACATAAATACATGTGGTTGGCTGAAACAGAGTATCTGCTACAGAAGCTGAGTTGTTTCAGGTTTAGAAAACTGGAGACGTTGAGTTGTTTTGTGCAGTTATTTCTTTCTCCCAAATGTTTTTTGCTCTGCTTTGTCATGTACTCTGAGTGAAAGATATTTGGCCACTTGATGACCGTTGTGCTACAAGGTACCATATGGATTTTTCCTAAGCGCTCTCAAACACACTGTGGTGCAATGTAAACCTCACCATTGTAGGTTTTTCCGCTTGCGGTTTTGTCTCATCTGCCTCACGTCTAATACCAAATGCAAATGAGCGCACAGTGGTAAAAACTCACAAATAACACACCCCCAACAGGCGCTGCCCCGACATCTCTCCTTGAAATGAAAAAGCATCTGCAGCTCACTAACCACAGACACGAAAACACATGTGCAAAAGCTACAGTAACTGCTGAGTCACTGATATCATCATACCGAGGTGTGTCTTCCTTCTGGGATATTTGTCTCATATACTCTGTCTCAGCAGGAAGATAGTGGTTAGAACATGACAAATGTTGAGTATTGTGTGGGATTTGTGTTGCGAAAGAAGGGCATGTACAAATGCCACTATTGTTTACTGTGTGAGTGGAGACATGAGATGTAAGTGTAGGTGTGTGATGTGTGTTTTGTTACTGGAATTCAGGTTGTGCAACACTGGTAGGTGTCACAATCAAACGGTACAATCAAATCTCTACATGTTTGTCTACATGCGAAATTTTAGGTGGTGCAGGAAATTGGCATGAAAATATCTGTGCAATGTGAAATATTTGTAAAATATTACAATAATTATAAAATCATATTTGTACACAATGATGTCAAAGGGTGGATAATAACAGATATTATTGTTATAAATATTTATCGTCATTAGTGTATATCATTCATATATTTAAATTGTGTGAATGTTTGGTGTCTTTTTGGTGTAATGATGAAATGATGTTCCTTTATTTTTTTTTTGTACCTAAAGCCCTATTCGGACGGGATTAGTTTTACGTGGGGACGTGGGGGTAAAGTAATTATTACCAGAGCTTCTCTGTGATTTTAGTCCCGTCCGAATGTGCCATCTTGGTAAATATTTACGGACAATGTCAGTAAAGATTACGACGACTTTCACCTTCTGTAAAAAGGTCCGGAAAAATTACCTCAGGTAATACTAATCTCGTCCGAATCGACCCGCTGTAAATATGTACGGTAAAATTCTGTCATTTCCTGTTTAAAAGTAGTTTTTGGCGCGTTTTGCAAGCATGGAGGCACCATGTTGTCTGTTTGTGCACGTGATAACAAGAAGCAACGTCATACGCACATGACGTCAAGGAGGTTACTGTGGTGCATAAAGCGAGTTACCCCTAACACTTCTGCTAGTTTTACTGAGATGTCTTGTCCCGTGTAAATTGGCCAATTAATATTACAGACATCCTGAGGTAAAATTGCATTACTCCATGTCCCCATGTAAAACTAATCCCGTCCGAAACGAGCTTAAATTAAATAAGTAATTTAGTTAAATAATGATTTGAATCCTCATCAGTTCTAAGATATAGATCCAAAGCATGATAATTAGACCAGTAGTTTTGATGCATCACAGCACACAGGCACAGGTTGCTTTAATAACTGTATTTATATCACGATGTTTTACAGGAAATTAAGGAAAATGTTTCAAAGAAAATGTATTTGGGGGACGGGGGCTCAGGTGTTGGTGGTAGGTTGCAATAAAACATCTAATGAGTATCTCTCTCTTCTCTCTCATTCCTTGCAACCTCTTCTCCTCCCCTCCTGCTCTTCCTCCTCCTCTCTTCTCTCCCAGGCTGTGCAGCCTCACACTGAAGAAGCTGATTGTTTTGAAGGAGCTGGACCGGGAACTCAACTCTGTGGTCATCGCTGTCAAGATTCAGGTATGACAAAGCGAGCGTGTGTTTCCATTATGTGTTTTTTTTGTGTGTGCATCCACACAAGCCCTTCACACCCGGCACCGTGGAAACTGGGTGCTGTTGCCAGGGTGACAGCTTGTCCAGCGGGAACGGAGGAGCGAATGGGGTGGGAGCTGAAGTGATGCATGATGGGATATGCTGAGAGGATTAGTTCAGAGGCACTAGGAGGCCCTCAACATTCTTCACAGTTCGCTTTGAGAATGTGTGTGTGTGTGTGTGTGTGTGTGTGTGTGTGTGTGTGTGTGTGTGTGTGTGTGTGTGTGCACTCCTGAAACAAATAGGCTTTTATTCTGTTTAAGAGAAGAACACTAAACCTGAACCCAATAATTAGGGTCGATCGTGGGTCATGTGTCCTGTGAGTTTAAATTCAGCCCTGTTTCAAACCATCACAGGATCGATGACCTCATCCGGAAGGAGAGCCAAAGTAAGAGAAATAATTATACTCTGTCTGAGCTTCTGATTTTATTCTGGTTTAGAAGACGTTTCTTTTATAGTTGTCCAGAAGATCAAAATAGGGAACTTTAATCCTGTTACATCAAGAGGTTTATAAGTCCAGTCTTTCAGTTAAAAAGAATGCTGTGGAGGAACGAAACAGTCAGAAATTAAAAACTAATAAAGATATTAAAAACTTTGATGCTGGATTTATTTTAGATGGTTCAAGATAGACATCATACCATGAGAATCCTGCCTTTATTTCTCGTCACAACCTCAGCTATGGTGTTTTTGCACAAGCTCCCTGTTCCACAGTTCAGTGCACAACACAATGTACAGTTCAACTTCACTAATTACGGCCTCTACTTCTGATTCTCTTTTTATTCTCTGATTATATTAATCTATTATTGCTGGGTTGTCAACTGGTGCACGTCTGTACAGATGTAGACCCAAGTAACCAAACCAAGCATTTTAAAAATTTCTGCATAAGAGCCAATCAGTATATGAAAAAAAGGTCATCGAATGTAATGAGTCTGTCTGTGTTTTCCTTGTTTCTGTCTGCTGTCATTCCTTGCTGTTAATTGTTGGCCCCGCCCACTTATTTGTTACCATGGACACTAATTGTACTCAATCTTTCCTCCAGGTGTGTGGTCTTTGTCATTGGTTCCTGTCACCTATATATTCTCTGTTTGTTCACTTCCCTGGTGCTAGTCGTTTCAGTGTTCCTGTTTCCTGTCAGCTCTGTGTTCGGACTTGTTTTGCCTGCCTATCTGTGTACTTGTTTTTTTTGTCATTAAAGCTCTTTACTGCATTTGGATCCTCACTTGCCTTTGTCCCGCCATGACAGATAATCGGTTAGTCCCAAATCGCATTCCTCTGCACTCTTTTTTTTTTTTAGGATAAATAGTGAGTAGTGTTTTTCACACTGAAAACTTCTGCAAGAATAAGTGCACTTCAAATACCCAAATAATTCCCAATCAATGAAGTATGGAATGTTGGACACTTCTGCCATCTACCCTGGCAGCTTTGCTTACATATGAAGATGCTATTCTAAGTAGCATAACCAGTTTTAGGATTTGACAGCCAGCTCATATCTCAAAATCATAGAGTTTTTTGATTCCTTATCACAGTAAACTGTCATTCTGGTGCTATGCTGTTACACCCAGAGAAGGAATTGAACTCTGTGGATAGGAAGGATGGAGGAAACCACTGTGGTGTTTGATTGCAATAGGATATAGATACTTATAAATTACGATGCTTGTGATATCAAGATAAAATAAGAAAAGCATATGGGTTGTAATACATGTAATATGTGCACGCTGTTCCTAAGAGGGAAATAACTCCAATTTCTGATTTTTTTTTTTTTACTCTATAACCCATGTGTGAAGACCACAGTTCTAAATAATCTTGATTTAATTTCTATAACAGCTCTCCTTACACTGGTTCTGTCTGCGAGCTTTATACAAGCTTTATATACTGTATGTCACAAGAAAGCTTTGCACGTTTTAGCATGATAACAAGCTTTTATTTATATAGCAGCAACTCTTATTGCTGCTATAACATCAATGAAAACAAGTATTACCATGATTTAACATTGCTGTTTGTAATGTAATGTTGTAGGAATATAATCATATTTGCGGTGGTAATATTAACTTTGGTTCACATTAGGCTGTATCACACTGTTGTGGATTGTTTTTTAAGGTTTTAAGGAAACATCTTGTTAATTTTTAGCATGCCTCTGCGTATATACGGTGCGATAGAAGGGCAGGAAGAAGAAATAGATTTAATGCGACACAGTTATTTGCGGCAATATTTAAATTAGATTTCATTTCGAATATTAAAATTAAGGCAACCGTTTGGTATCATTGTTTTTACGTGAGGATCAATTTTTATACAGGCATTATTGTGTCGTTAATTGCTTTACCTAATGGCTACAGTTTGTTGAACGGTAGAAAGTGAGTACATGACAGGATTCTGCAGGCTCACAACCAGTTCAGCGAAGGTCATGCAAGAGATGGAAGTGGAGCTTTCCAAGCACTTAATCTACCACAGAGAAGGAAGTTAGAGATTACTCCAAGTAAAGCCTTTGAAAGTGACTTGTATATCAGACTGATTAAGAATATCCAGTGTTTTCTTTCCCTAACGATTCCCCTCTGTGTGGGGACCAAATCAGTTTTTGCTGTCTATGGAGAAATGACAGACCAGAGAGCGGCAGATGGAACGAGTTGATAAATGTGAAATACAACCTGAAAATTTCAGACTTAGCTGTATTTCTGCCAAAGGCCTGATGACGCAGACAAACCCTCATCCGATTTTTATCTCCACTCATGCTCGAAGAGTGTGAGCTCGTAAGCACTTTCCCTGAAGGCTAGATTGTTGAGAGCTTTTCATCACGTCCGTTATGGATGTGTGTGTGTGTGTGTGTGTGTGTGTGTGTGCACACATATTTATTCTTTGAAGCATTTTAGAGTCATTTCTCAATCTTCTGCTACTTTGTCTTTCATTTCATTTCTCGTTTTGTCTCTTTAACCTTTCTTTACTGTCAGACCGTGACAGTGAATAAAAAAAAACCTTAAGTGCTTTACTGCTTCACGAACACTGGATCGATTCATTGTGTGGTTTCCAAAGACCGTCTCGGAAGGAAATGAAAACAAGATGGGAGCTTGTTATGAAGACTGAAGCTGTTTTTATCAGCCGTAATGCTTTCCTGCCTTTGTTTTATTAACTTTAGACCTAACATATTTTGCTGACTCACACAAAGTCCATATCATTATAAGAGTAGTTGCAAATACAGAATTCTGTATTTTTCATTGTGTCTTGTTCCATCAGAGGTCACCCAGGCCAATACATTATATATGACTTGTATCAGAGAGCCAACATTTTAAAAAATATTCTGACATCTAGATATTCCTATGGTCCTGGCTTATCATCTAACTGAAAAACTTATCAGGGTTTCCCGCAGCACTTTGCAGTTCGGGTGGCCCGCCTAAGCTGGGAAGCCCTCCCGCCTTAACTAGGTCGTCCAAAAAAAATAAAAAATTTCACTGCACAAAAGGACGTCAAGTGCATCTCGGAGAATAGCGCCGACGCTCTTCACACCGCGAAGGGGCACGCACGCCACACGGCCGAATTGAGAGAAAGACGTGGTCGGTCACTGACTGGAGGATAACTAGCCAGCAGAGGTGGGTAGAGTAGCCAAAAATTGTACTCAAGTAAAAGTACTGTTACTTCAGAATAATATGACTCAAGTAAAAGTAAAAAGTAGACATCCAAATAATTACTTGGATAAGAGTAAAAAAGTACTTGGTGAAAAAAACTACTCAAGTACTGAGTAACTGTTTAGTAACGTCTGATTTATTTTTTAACACAAGACAACAAACAAAAAAAAATACACATTTCATACCAGGCATGCTGAACAGAAAACCACACACCGGTCAACGTAAAACGTGTGTGCGCGTGTGTGAGAACGCACTGAGATTGAGTATGGTAACGTGACGAGACTGCACAACTACATTTGATTGGTGAAACACAGTCACGTGGTAGAGCCTTAGCGGAAGTTTCTCTCTCTGTCAAAAAAAAAAACAAACATTAAAATTGATGCGTAGAATACCAAAGAGGTAAAAAGAAAAGTAACGAGCTCACTGTAGCCTAATGTAGCGGAGTAAGAGTACAGTTTCCTCTTCACAAATCTACTCAAGTAAAAGTAAAAAGTATAGTGATTTAAAACTACTCCTAGAAGTATATTTTTTTCAAAAACTTACTCAAGTAAATGTAACGGAGTAAATGTAACTCGTTACTACCCACCTCTGCTAGCCAGTTGATAAAACGCGTGTCTGTGAGAACTGTAAGTGGACTTATGTTTTGGGTTTGTTTTGTTATTGTATTAGTCTATAGTTCTTGCAAATTTAAAGTAAGTTAGCTGGTGATTTTGTTGTTCGAGTTCTTCACCTGCTAGCTAGGTTGCACGTGCCTGTTTTTAATAACTGTTAAATGTAGTACAGAGTCTGTGGTCTATCTCACAAATTAGCACTAACCCCCGCCCCCCGGCCCCACCCACCCAACGCCTTAACTAACAAATTTTCTGCTGGAAACCCTGCCGATGACTTGTATTACATTTAAGACTATTATTAAAATGTGGACATGAGACTGCTTTGGCAACTTTGCTTATTTTCCACAAAACTATCAAACACATTTTTGTTAAGAGTGAAGTGAATGGTCACACATATTCTTCTGTACTGTGGCATGTAAGTACAGAGAAAGCAAGACATGATGCCCATTACAATCACAGTGCCTGAAGGATTCATTTCGGTCAGCCGTCACTCCACATGGACCTCCACTGGAGTTTAATCTGTTTCTGACTCGAGAGCACTATCTTTGCATATCCCTGTTTTTTTTGGAAGCTCTGGTCAGGGATACAGCATCCATGGAGGGTTTTGCACCACAGTGACATCTAGGTGGTGTTTGGATTCAAACTTAGTAAGCTAGAAAATAAACCACCAAACTACCACTGCCTTCTCATTGGTACTTCCTCTACTTCCAAGGCTTTTTTTATGTTCGGCGATAATCCATTTTGACAGAAGTAGGCATAAAATAAATGGCAGCAACCTCTAAAAGCATTGCCAGTACTCGTTTCACCACCAGTGAATTGAGGAACCACTAAGAAGAAACATGTTATCCCCATTCTCTGAACTTTACAACCCCCATGCTTAAATATAAAATCTGGTTGCTGATATCAAGAGCTCCTACTCCAAAATCCCGCACCCAAAAGATACACCAACTGTGAGGGGGTTAAAAAGTGTCAAATCCACTTTCAAACAATGCCACCGAGAATGTACTTCCAAGAGAAGACCTTAAACATATGGAGAACATGGTAACAGAGAAGGTGTCTTGGCAGATTAAACCATCAGCAGATAGCAGATATGAGGAAGTCTCACCAGTGGTTGGACAAGACTAAAGGTTAATGCACAGCCAGACCAAGCAGACTATGCAATCAAAGTAGTGTGTATCATAACAGAAAAAAGTACAGGCTAGGCAAAGAAGCCTGTGAGATTTAATCAAACACTGCCTATCAGGTTTCAGCGATCGTGTTCTTCACCTTCATCTTCATCAAATATTAGCTGAATACTTCCCAGTCCAAATGGGAAGGACTACAGAAGGAGGAGAAAACAACTAAGCTCCTTCAGGACCTCCAGAACCAGACAGATAAACAAGTAAAGACACAGTACTGAAAGATAAGGAACAGAAAACAGAAGATCTGGCAATCCCATTTGATGCAAACATCCAAAGGAAGAAATACTGGAGAGATTCCAGATCTGAAATAGGAACTCGAAAGAATGTGGAATGTAAAAATAAAGGTCGTCCCATTTACAAAAGGAACATGTGGAGCCCTGACCCGAAAGGCTCTGAACGATTCCCGGAATTTGAATCTCAGGACTGAAGAACGCAACCCGAGGAGTAACAAAAGTACTGTACCACACACTGAGTGCACCGAACTCTCAGACCTCTGGTGATATATATATATTACACTGGCACCAGTTCAACAATCATGACTATGTCAAATATTTGTTCAGGTTAAAGCAATTTAGTCTGTTGTGCATTTACTGTACATGTGACAGCTCTGTGCATTTAGCCAGCAGACTTAGCAACACTACCACCTTTCCTCCACCCCCCACCCCCTTTTTTTTCCGCTTGGCATGGCCCATTAGCAGCTGTTGGCTTAGACAGATGCCAGGGCAGCTGGTGGTTCAACCACAGGAGACAGGGAGAGCTCAGAGGCACAGATCACGCACACTTCCCAACCGTTTCATCAGCTGGGAAACGTTTGCTTATTTACTTATTTTATTTGCAGCCTGTGGAAGATCAATTTACTCTAATTACTCCAACAATGGCTCGGGGGAAAATGATTGTTTTACAGATTTAGAAAGAAGCTGTAGGTTTTTTCATTCCCATCAAGCTTGTCAATTTATTTTGGAAAGGATCGGATTATACCAGGTTCTATTGTCTTCTTTTGCTGTAAATATTTTGAAAAGAAAACCTAATTAGTTTTTATTTGTCAAGCATGCCAGTATATTAGACTTTGATTGGCAGTTGAGGGTTTTGCTCATTGGTCCAGCGGTGTCTCTCTGGCAGTTCTGCAATTGAAAATATTTTTGCTGTAAAGAAAACTTTGTTAAATCTTACATCTTATACATTTGTGTCCTCAGGGGTCCAAACGTATCTTGAGGTCTAATGAGTACATGCTCCCTCCCAGTGGCCTGATGGAGACAGACCTGGAGCTCACGTTTTCCTTACAGGTAGAAGATAGATATAGTACATTTTTGTTTAAAAAAAACATCGGGGTTTTGATTCTGTGATTTAAATTTGATTTTTTTTTTGGTAATCTTTAACAGTCTGCATGACTGAGCTGCCCACCAGGTGTGTGTGTGTGTGTGTGTGTGTGTGTGTGTGTGTGTGTGTGTGTGTGTGTGTGTGTGTGTGTGTGTGTGTGTGTGTGTGTGTGTGTGTGTGTGTGTGTGTGTGTGTGTGTGTGTGTGTGTGTGTGTGTGTGTGTGTGTTGAAACAGAAATGCTCCAGTGCTTCAAACCAGAATGATGTAATATTCTGCAATATTATCGTTCTCTCTTGCACTTCTCTCTCTTTCACTCATAATTTAGTCTTTTAATTTAGTTTTTCTGCTCTCTCGACAGTATCCCCATTTCCTGAAGAGAGATGCTAACCGCTTGCAGATCATGCTCCAGAGAAGAAAGCGCTATAAGAACCGGACCATCCTAGGCTACAAGACGCTGGCTGTGGGCGTCATCAATATGGCAGAGGTGGGAATAAACCACAGAGCCATTTACATTTATATTGTTGTTTGGTTTTTGCTCTTATATCTCACGACTATCCAGTAACGCTGTTTTATACATGTAGTCTCCATTAAAAATATATCCTCATGCTAGTACGGTATGTGAAGGACAAAAACATTCCATAAAGCTAAAGCCCTGTCAGAGAGTTATTACAGCAGGAAAGCAACAACTCAAGGGATACATGAAATCTTCGTCGCTGAGACTACTGAAGATTTTGAATTTATTTTAATATGAATCTTTAGTTTAATCTCTATATAAAGAGACATATTCATTCTTGCAGTTTGAATTATATTCCTGAATTTTTTTCATTTCGCTTGGCCGATGAATCTCTTGCCTTCTGGAATAAAACATTTTTTTAAGCTCCAGCTTCAGGATATTGCTTTCTTCACTTCATTTCACTATAGCTGTGAACCGCATTATCACAACATTTCTAAGCATTCTGCATTTGTTTCATCAATACACTGCAATCCACACACATAAACACACACACACACACACACACACACAGGCAGCTGAAACCTGAACGGAGAAGGAAAGAACATCTACCGAACATCTAATATTGTAATTTGAGTCACATTTATCTGTGTTCATAAAGGCTAATCATTTTTAACCAGATATTACATTTCTTTGCCTTTTTTTTTGTGGTTTCTTTAAATTTTGTGACATGAACAGCAGGTAATATATTTGTCTTTATTGATTTTGCTCAGTTAATTATTGTATCCATGACAACGGCAACAACAAACATAGCAAATGTTAACATCTTCAGTGTTGTTACCATTTGCTGCAGATCAGAATTGGGCCTTTATGTAATGTTTCCAGGTTGGTAACCGGACAACTAGCAAACGATGCATGTCTTTATTAGAGCCCCAGTGTTAATGCACTCATCATAAAACCGCAATCTCTCCAGAAAGATCCAGTCAAGACATTATTGTGTTTGTGTCTGGATCAAGCACTTGCCTGGAAGTTTTACACCAGATACTAGAAATGATTACGACACGTCAGAATGGATGTACTGAGACCTAAAAATCACACTTTAACAAAACGTTGAATAAATAGCTAGACAGTTAGATTGCTCAACTGAGCATGTTCCACTCCAATGTTTCCAAAGACTGTATAAACATAGGGAAAAAAATTATAATTTATCTTTCTTTTATTACAAGCTATTTTGCAAGAGCTGCCTCCTGAGGTTTCCTGCTCAGGTTAATAATGTGTAGAGCTGCATCTACTGATTTTGCCTCACTAAACCAGCCTGGCATTTATAATGTGTGTGTGTGTGTGCGTGTGCGCGTGTATTTTTGCACCATAATGTGAGAGCGTGGGCACACTCACACCATCTATGAAGCCTCCTGGCGTTTCTTCAAATACCTGCAATTAGTTTTAGCAGTTGAGCCCTGAATGTAGCTCAGCCAAAGGCTCACGTTTGAATGACAGAGTGGCCATCATTTTCTTGCACACGGCCACCTGGGAACATAAAGAGCTCCGGCTGTGACTGACAGCTAATAAGAGACTGAAATGAAATTGGACGAAGACATACCAAATGTGAGATTTTACTAGTTTGTACATATTAGAGATAATATGGTCTACCCTGTGTTGAAAGAGTGTGTGGGTGTGGGTGTGGGTGTGTGTGTGGTGTATTTCATGCAGTTTCTCATTTTTCTCACTAGGTGATGCAGCACCCGACAGACGGAGGACAGATTCTGGGTCTCCATAGCAACGTAAAGGAAGCCCCTGTACGTGCGGCCGAATTAAGTGTGTATTCTCTGTCCAGTCAGCCCATTGACCCTGAGGACGGCAGCGGACAGCCGGGGGCAAAGGTGAAAGCTTCAGGTGAGCACTGTAACCTGGTAACAATAGGGAGTACCTGGTAATAATTAGGGTCCAATTTCATGCATGGGTTTGCGCTTGTGAAAATTCACTTTGCGTTTCCTCCGGACATTCAGTTTCTTTTGTGCTTGTTTGGGGCCAGAAACACTTGATTCTGTATCGTTATTTATATTGTATTTGTATAGTACTGTTAACTGTGACCATTGTCACACAGCAATTTTAAAAGCTTTATATAAATTCTGGATCTAAATTCTAAATTGAAATGAATATTTATCCCTAATGAGCAAGCAGGGAGGGGTAACAGGGGAAAAGAAAATCTCCCTATGACGAGATTCAGAAGAATAGTTGAGAGAAAGCCCACTGCTTCTTTTTTCCTAAAAACCTGGTGAATTGGTGAAATTGCAAGCACAGGATTCTTCATTTAAACCGCTACTTTCTATGATAGCTGTACTCATGTACTCAGTCGAAGAGGGCTTTGGCATTGTGATGTGTCACACGATGCATTTTTAATTTCAAAACACTGTAATCGCTTTAGAATATCAGCATATATTCTTGATTTTGTCTTCTGTGTTTTCAAAATTCTGGATTGATACAACCACCCTGGAGCCGTGAGGGTTCAGGGCCTTACTCAAGGACCCAACAGTGGCTGCTTGGCTGTGTTGCGGGTTGAACCCCTGACCTTGAGGTCAACAACCCAGAGCCTTAACCACAGGAGCTACCACAACTCTTTAGCGGTTGTTCTATGGAAATCATGTTAACTGTTACATTAATAAGAGAACAGTTATTACAGAGGCATCAGAGGAATCCTTCTTGTAACAGTAATATCTATGTAAAATAGATACTGAAATAGATATTTCAGAGGACACACAGGGTACTGGATCTGTAGCACAGGCCACAGGCCAGTAGGCCCTCGATCGGATATTCCATTAGTGTCCGACTTGCGTGATGTCGTTGTAATCTGTCTGTTACATAAACAAGTGAGCCCAGTGGAGCATTTATAGTAAGTGCGCATTAAGGCAGCAGAGAGGCCCCTCGGAGAGGTCTTCCTATCATCCAGCCAGCAGCACTCAGACCACAGCTTTCCCACACTCCGACCAGCGAGGCCAGCTGTAGTGCATTAAGAGCTCTGGCAATCCATCTCAGTAATGGCTCACATTTTTAACATTAAAGATCTCTGCAGGAGACAATAAATATAATAGAACGCTTCCATATATTCAGGTGAAAGGCTGTGAAGAGGGATTTTTTTAACTCTCATGCTTCCTTTCCAGATCGATCTCCGGATATGGATAACTATTCAGAAGATGACGACGACAGCTACTCGTCAGAGCAGGAGGCCAGCGACGATGCTGTTCACACCCAAGTAAGAGCTGATTGTCATCGTTTCTCATCTTTATTCTTTCCTAGACTGTGTTGGCAGAAGTTGGCAATTATTGGACAGCAGTCCAAAGAAACACTCTGGAGGAAAATGGCCATTGTTCCCCCTGCTAGTTTATTAAACATGAACCAGTGAGGCTTCTGTAGCAGATCCCCTGCTGTGTTGTGCATGTGTACATTCATTTATGTAAATTATTTATCTGAAGTCAGACCAGCTCCTCAGACTCATCAGACCAGAGACTAACTGCAGCGCCAAAGATTTCACAGACTTTTGTAGATTTTTTCAATTTTACCATTTCTATTCCATGAAGCTACAAATGTAAAGAAAAATCATTGTTTAATTTATGGTTATAAACTGATTACTAATGTTAGGCATTAAAAGGGAAATGTTGCTATCCGGTATGCAGTTTTATGTACTGGAACTGTTTTTAGTATTTGCCATAAAAACAACTGTTCTTTCACCAAGTGTGTAAACTTCAAAGATAAAGCTAATTGATCTTCATGTTGTCAAATGTGTATATAATCTGCTCTAGGACCTGTATGATGAGGATGACGATGTCCAGCGAAAACCAAAGAAAACACGACGGAAAATGATCCGAACTACCTCTATAACTCGGGTGTGTAGACCACGCCTTAAGCACAGACACCACTTTATTATTTTACTACTTTATTACTTTATTATTTTATCATTAATACATTTTGCAGATGGGCACAAGATCAGCAGAGTACTCTCTGTCAGTGAAGGTTTTCAATCTTGACCACACAATAAATCCATGAAGAAATGTTGATTATCTTACAAATTCATCAGATCCCTTTTATATCATCTTATATAATAAGTACAGCACCAACCAACAAAACTGGCAGGCCACTGAATATTTTTAATTGGTTACAATAGCGGGTTTTGGAGGGAAAATCTGTGGTCCATTTGGTCACAGTTGCATTGCAGACTGTAGCATGTGGTCTACATGAAACTGACCAGCTGACATGATTGTTTGAACAATACAGTCTGGATCCTTCAAGTCCCTAATTCTAGACCAGAGCTGTAGCACCAGCTAGTTAACTGTGCTTTTGAAAATATGTGTAATGTGTGAAAACGCTGTTCAAGACTGTACCAGTAACACAACATACCATCACTTGGACAACGCAAAGCTCAGCCAGAGTTAAAACTCATTTAAGTTCATTCAAATGTTTGAATGTGTATAAGATAGATATAAACAAGCAAGCACTGTTTGTTGTTGAAGCATCGTGTTTATTCCCCCAAATAAAGCCAGGAAATTCTTGGCTAGCATTTCAGCTATGAGTTGTGGCTTTCCGTAGACACAGTAAAAGTTATTGGAGTCTGACGAGATCTTCATTTTTGTTCGATGAAGTGTTTAACTTTGACTTGGACTAATATTACTGTTATACAACAGTTGTTGTACATTCTGCTTCTGGAAAGCTTGTCTAGCATCATAACTTAATAAACCTAGTAAAAATTTGTTGTAGCAACAGCCTCAACACATTCTCGGTGTGCATTCACAGTCTAGCAGGTGGTCACGTTTTGGGAGGTCTATTACTCTCAAGAAATATTTGAACTGGTTAAAGACTGTTATCGTTAAATTAACATTTCAGAATTGTTATGCAGAAGTCAGTTTTGTTGCTTATTTGGTTAGTGAAGTAAAATGACATATTAACTGGTACTAGCAATATGTCCACACCTACCTCCAACGAACGCACAAAAGGCTGTGTGAGAATGTTAGGTGCTCGCACAATAGTTTGTGTAATGCTATCAGTGTTGAGAGAACATGACTCATTATGAGCATAACATTTTCTTGAGCTTTCAGACCTACTAGATTTTCAAGATCCAACCACTTCCCTGCAAATTTGAACAAAAAAAAACGACCAAATTGTTCATTCCTGTTAATGCCTTTGAATCAAATTATAGAGTTGGTATCTTTATGTACATCAGTTGTGTCAGCTCTTAGTAAGAAGCTTTGTGCGTTGTGGTGGTGTGATTTTGTTAAAAGCCCTGCTAACAGTTCTCTGTGAGGCCATGCCGGGTGTTGACTTAATCCTCTTTGCTAAGCTAAGCAAAACATCAGGAACAGGAATATCAGGCTAAGATCGTTACAGTGCTAGACCACTACAGTGTAGTATGTTCTACTTCTTACTCATGCACATTAAAAACAATTGCGTGTTCTTAAATACTAAAGAGTGGACTTTTAGACACACATTGATCTCACTGTGAAGCCTGCTTTAACTGGTAGATGACTGTGTTTGCTATTCGTGAAGCATGTGTAGAGTTTGTTTGATCATTGTTATTAATAGTGGGCTATGAGGGGCTAATCTACAGAAAAAATGAGCTGACACGAAGTTACGTTAGATCTTCGCACCACTTTGAAAGTTTAATCACACTGAGATGGATAGTTCAGCATTTTACAACACATTTGTAGATTTACAAATAGTAGTGTACTGAACTCTTTTTAACTGGTACACTGCCATTTCGAATCAGCTTATCAGACATAAGTATAAACAAATGAATTACTTTATCGCCGGATGTCTGAGGTAAAATTAGTCAGGACACTGTTGGATTTCACTGTTTATGAGATGATTGTTTTTTTTCCTCTGTGGGAATAAACTTACACTGAATTTTATAACTCAGTGTTTGAACATAAAGCCTTTATCAGAATCAGAATCAGATTTATTGGCCAAGTTTGTTGACACACACAAGGAATTTGGTTCCAGCTGTTTAACATTATGCTTTTTGTACAATATGCATCAGTAGTGTGTGTAACATATACAGATGATGTGATGACTGACAGTTCTGATAATGCAGTACTTATAGATATGAAGCAGGGAATATAATTATGGTGAGTATTAATCAGGGTTTTGGTAAACAAAGCTCTGTAGTGCCTGCCAGAAGGGAGGATCTGAAAGAGGTTGTGTCCAGTGTGTGAATGGTCAGTAGTGATTTTTCCTGCCTGGCTTCTGGTTCTTGTATGGTACAGGTCCTGGGAAGTGGGCAGGGGGGCACCAATTATTATTTCTGCTGTTTTTACTGAGCGTTGCAGTCTGTTCATGTCCTGTTTTGTTGCTGCTTTAAACCAGATATTGATGGATGCGCACAGGACAGATTCAGTGACTGCAGTGTAGAACTGCATCAACAGCTCCTGTGGCAGACCAAACCTGCTTAATTGACATAGAAAGTACATCCTCTGCTGGGCCTTTTTGATGATGGAGTTTATGTTGCACTCCCATTTCAGGTCTTGGGAAAAGATAGTGCCCAGAAATTTGAAGGTCTCTACAGATGACACAGGGCTGTTGGATATTGTCAGGGGGAGTAGTGTTGTGGGGTCTTTCCTCTCCACAGTTTTGAGGGTGTTTAGCAATAGGCTGTTCTGACTGCACCATAGCACCAGCCGCTTCACACCCCTGCTGGTATTTTTGAGTTATGTTTTATATATATTTTATATTTATGAATCATATTTTATATTTATGATTATATTGACCGTAGTAGCTATGTAAAAACAGAAAGGCACACGTATCCATGAAAGGCACACGTATCCATGGAAACAGTTCAGAGCCAAGTGCAAGATAAAAAGGGAGAAATGAAGAAATAACAAAACAGACAACATGGGGAAACAAGAGGAAAGGACTCAGCAAAAAAAATTAAAATACAGGGCTATATACAGGTATGTATAAGGGGGTAATTAGTAAAACATATACCGTAAGAACGGTATTAGGATCAGGCGAGGCAAACACATGTGAGAACACAGAACATAAACAAAAGCACAGAACATAACAACATAGATAAACCCAAACTGTCAAAGCCGTCTATTACAGAAATACTTCTATAATAAAAAAAAAAAATACAAATTCCTATAGGTCTACACCATTGTGGAGTGACATGACAAACAAATTCAATGCTGAACATTGACTCAACAAACAAAGGAAGTTTTTTGGTTTTCTGGTACAAAAGTGTTAAAGCTGCAGTGTGTCATTTGAATAGTCCTCTGCTGCCTGAGAGATGAAGTGCAATCGAAGTGAAAAACCACACCTTAAACCGCATACACTGCATTAGGTTATAGGTGGTGCATCTCAACACATCTTTTCCATTTGCTGTCAAAGCTCATTGGCAGGCCTTAAAAATGTACCCAAACCCAAAGCTATGCCATGACTAATCAAAGTGTCACTAAAATCAAAGTGTCGCTAAAATAGATTTAAAAATATACTCTCTATTTTTTAATCTATGTAATCATTTCCAGCCTAGAGACACTTTTAAAATACCATAGAGTTAATTAATAACAGGATAATTGCTTTTCTTTGTTGTATGTGTGTGTGTGTGTGTGTGTGTGTGTGTGTGTGTGTGTGTGTGTGTGTGTGTGTGTGTGTGTTAAATGTGTTTAAAATATGAATCCTTTTTTTCAGCAACCTAATTTCAAGCAGAAGTTTGTTGCCCTTTTGAAGAGGTTCAAAGTTTCAGATGAGGTGAGCGATTTTCTTTTCTCTTGAGTCTTTTATCCAGCAGAATGCAGGAAATTGCTATACCAGCCATTTTTACACAAGCCTTCACAACACTCCAGTACTCTTTATACCAACACAGAATCGTCCCAGATATCAAATAAAAACATATTTCATACTAGAAATGAAAAATCAAACCAAAGATAAGAGATCTCTGCATGATATTGATCTTGTACTTGATCTAAAAACAGGAGTGTATGAGCAAAGGAGAGGACAGATTTCCACAATATGTGTTCAACGCAGTTTAATGGTCTTTGTTGCTATGTTCTGGCTTAACCTTGCTCTGACTCCCAGAGGACTTAATACTATGTTTTATAACATTTTCCAATTAAGTTCATGACATAAACTCATTCTTTTGTACAATGTTTTTAAATGGACAATCTGAGGTTGCATCCTAGTCTGTTTTTTTATTTTTGTTTTTTTCCCCATAAGGATATTGACTTTTTTACATTGCCTTGCCCATAAACATGATGCAGAAACAAAACAAACCGCAATGTTGCTTTACTTGTCAGTCAGATGACCTCTTGGCCAGTAAAAGCTGAAATGGAGTTCAGACCATCTGCCGTCACTCTGAAAATCTGGCTGCATGAGACTACTCTAACATTAACTGAATATCTTAACATTTTGGCTTGTATTATCTCTGAGTAATACAGAAAATGGCCTAGATACTCTATGCTATAGTAGACCACATAATGCCCTCAATATTGGCTGGGAGTCCAGTGGAGTTTAAATCAGTGTTTCTATATGGGTGGGCAGGATGCATCATTTCAGTCCTGGAGGAAGCATGTGTTAGCTGTCACCTTTCTGGATTTGTAGCTATCATGTAATAAGGCAAGTTCTAGATAAAGGCTTAACAATTTATCAACAACTATACTGAGAGAAATATGGGTGGAAAAATAGCTTCATCTTATCACCTGACTGGAGCAATTTAACCAGAGGACACAAAAATATTTGTTCCATGACAATCGTATAAGAAATGAGTCGATCTGATGGTGGTGTTTAAAATTTTACATCAAAACCCTTCTGAGCTCAGTTTTTTTTTTAATTTAATGTGTCTTCTTGTTGCATAAGAAACATAACCCTAATATAAAATATAAATTAATAAAAAAAAAATTAATAATGTAATTCTCAATGAAGAATTGTCAGTAAAGCTATCCCTTTAAATCACATTTTCTTCTTTTAAAGATTGTACAGATGTCTTTGTCCTTTTCCCGTTGCACCTGATCTCTGTGACTGACACGTCTGTTTATGACTAGCTGCCGAAGCAAAAACTAATCTCCAAATGCCTGTCAACACAAGCTTCATCTTGGCCTCCCACTGGCCCTGAGAAGTTAATCAGTTATGAATTATGATTTTAATAACTTGAAATTTAATTGAAGGCTCCAGACGACACGTGGCTGCATTAATCAGTGTCTAAATGCCGCCTCTGTTGATGGTTATGGCTTTGTTTCTGCATTCTGTGAGGTTGTTAGCAACAAGACTGATTACAGGAAGTAGAGCCGTGTATGTATGTGATCAAACAAATGATCCAATTACTGGCTGGGAATTTGACGGTAAAGTTCAGTAGCATCTGTGCATTGATCATGAGCAGTATATCTGTGTCAGAATTCAGTGTGTGTGTGTGTGTGTGTGTGTGTGTGTGTGTGTGTGTGTGTGTGTGTGTGTGTGTGTGTGTGTGTGTGTGATACAGGATACAATGATACACTGTCTATCCTTATTATTATGTAATCAGTGGTGTGAATACATGCCATTAGAGTCACCCAATAACAGATAAAATGCTCAATATTCCTCTCATTATTACACCAAATATTCAGTCAGAATAAACAAATGAATAATTTTATCACCACAATACTGATATAAATTCATTCAGGTCAGCGTTCTTGCCTCTGTTTAGTTTATAAGTTTTTAATTTTTTTTTAGTAGGTTCAGAAAAACATAAATACTTATGGAAAAACTACAAATTCCTAAAGCCCTAAGTGTCTATGCTGGCTTCACGTGTCCCAGAGGAAGGACGTTACGCTTCACCCTGCCTGGCTTCTAGCTGTTGTATAATAAAGGCAAGCTGCCGTGTGTAATTTGCAGGCATCAGATTGGGGAGAAAATGTGGTAAAATTGCTAATTTTTATCTAGATACATATTAAATTAAAATTGTCACTTCCAAACTAACGTACGTGATCATCTTATTAAATGCTCTCAGGATCTTTAGCATGTTCCTCAACAGTAAATGCAACTATAACTTTAAAAAAAAAATTAATATAAAGTGTAATTTATTTAAATAAATTTTAAATGATTTCTGTTGACAAGCTGTATTGGTATAAGAGGAATAAAACACTTTAGGATATACAGTAATGTTATATCAAAATCAACTTCTGGCCATATTACAGAATGTATTACATATAACTACACGGTTTTTTTAAAAATTATTATTAACTGCATGCCCTTTTGTGTTTATCTTCCAAAATCTTCCACAGTTTATGATTACAAAATTCTAGATAGACCTGGTTCCCAAGTTCCGTACGCCAAGTGCCACTGGCAGTGTGCACAAGTCAAAGATACAGTACAAGGAGCTGAGGGCATAGATCACACAGTTTGTAGGGTTGTGCATACAATAAAGACCTTCTCACAGTTTGTTCTGTGACATGGCAATATTTCTGAGCCTGCTTTGTATATGCAAATTAAAATGCAATGAAACCTTTTATGCTTTCTCAAAACCAGTTACACAGCTTTAAATGTTGTAAAACACTTCTAAGCATCTGTGTTTGCGTGTGTGTGTGTGTGTGTGTGTGTCTGTGTGGCCTCAGGTTCTTGACTCAGACCCAGTGGATCAGACCCAAGAGGTGGAGGAGGATCTGGACCTGCTCTATGACAGCCTGGAGGTGTATAACCAGAGTGACAGCGGCCCGGAGATGGAGGACAACGACAGCGTACTCAGTACCCCTAAACCTAAGCTTAAGTAAGCAGCTTCCCTGGGGTGCTGTAGCAAATCTAGTGAATTAGAACAACCCTTAGACTCATCTTTTGGCGTTGAGCTTCTAAAAAAAAAAATGTTACAGGCAGATCACAAAAATAACATATTGCATGCACTGTGTTGAAGAGTTAATGTGTAAGATAGGGCTTGTAGAATTTCTTTAAAAAGTTATGTAATATATATTCAAAGTTAATAAAGGCTACATTGACATAATTTATAGGTTTATGGAAATGCCTATGGAAATGTGTGTTTCATAATTCTTTTTGGCAAAATAACCATAGTAGGAAAATATGGTGAATAATTACTTTATTTATGCCACATGTTAATTTGAAGTACTTTTATTATTTAACTAAATGGCAAAAAAATATTTTAAAAAAATGAACAAAGTATGTGACCAAAAATGGCACAAGTCCCTTCTTTTCTGTGTTTGTATACCAAATTCATTCAGTAAGGCATTACTTAAATGGAAAAAAGTAGTTGGATTTTTACAGTGTTCAAGCTGTTATTGTTGGTAAATAAATGTACAAAATAAATCTGAAAAATTAAAGTATACGATGTAATTATGTTGTTACCTCTTTGTGGTTTGATAAAGGAAGCTATAAAAAATTTTACCCTCCATAGGTCGGGAATCTGCACTGTAGTGCCGCCGCTAATTGGTACTGTAGGAGTATGAAATGTTGCAAAGCAGTTTCTTAGGATACTAATTAAAATGAACTAACCTAATTATGTCTTTCAGGCCATTCTTCGAGGGCATGTCTCACTCCAGTTCCCAAACTGAAATTGGAAGTTTGCACAGTCAGAAGAGTCAGCATAGAGTAC
Organism: Tachysurus fulvidraco; assembly: GCF_022655615.1. Classification (NCBI taxonomy): domain Eukaryota; kingdom Metazoa; phylum Chordata; class Actinopteri; order Siluriformes; family Bagridae; genus Tachysurus; species Tachysurus fulvidraco. Next base: position 28,130,050 of record NC_062519.1, read on the forward strand.
AGACTGCTGCTGTAAGACCTTAATCAAAACTACTCACATAATTCCATGTGTGTCCAGAGGGAGCTATCTCTGAATTGCTCACCATGTGCCTTGTGTGTGTGTGTGTGTGTGTGTGTGTGTGTGTGTGTGTGTGTGTGTGTGTGTGTGTGTGTGTGTGTGTGTGTGTGTGTGTGTGTGTGTGTGTGAAGGTCGGAGACCTGCTAGCAGTGGAGAAGGACAGAGCAGCAGTTGGACGGTACCAAGATGAGACATCTGTAGTGGACACTATAGCAGTGGTCAGTATCTGTCTTTCCCCAACTGTCACTTTACGCTGGTCTCGTTATCATATCAGTTCCTTTTTTTCCGCTTGGTCAGTTAAATGGAAACAGACCCACTGAGAGCTCCATTACGCTTTATTGGAGTGCTGTAGTGTGTGTATTTAGTATCAGCGTGTTGATGACTGAGGAGGCCATTTGCTCATTTGTTACTGCTGCTGCTTCATTTGATCCATCTGTACTTACTGTTTAGCTTCATATCAACCACTACTGAGAGACAGAGGACATGTAGAGGAGGGGTGTATAAATCTCCTTCTGAAGCACAATGCATGTTATTGGATTTTCAGTATCATATATAAACACATTTAACAGAGCAAGATTTAAAGAAGGTTAGATGCAATACTGTTAGAGCACACATCACTTAATGGGACTGACATGTGCAGAGGCCACATCTTCTTTATTTTGACTGATAGGAACCGAGGCCACACCTTCTTTATTAGGACTAAAGAGCACAAAGGCCACACCTCCTTTTCTGATGCTGCTAAGCACAGATATTATGCCTCTTTCACGGAGACTATGAGACAAAGTAAAAGTTAAACAGACAACATGAAATAAATATTGTTTTGATAGAATTTCTAAATGATGGGGGGAAAAGGGATGTGCATTTGGATAGATTTCTGAACCAGTCCAGACATATAAAAAATACCAGACTTTACCCTTTATTCAGAGTCATAAATAGGGTGTGCTAGTTAATATCATGGTGACTCAGTTACATGCTCCTGTCTCCATGGGTCTCATGCACGTGCATAGACACACACACACCCAAACATTCACGTGTAAAAACACCCCCTCAAGGACATCTGTGCTCACAGGTTTTGATTTGTTGCCTATGGTCTGGATCAGTGGCTGTTACCATGACAACCTTTAGATGTCTTGCATGGTGTGACGTTGTTGTGTCTGCAGGAGGCGGCTGAGGAGGACGCAGGAGTGGGAGGAGCGCCAAGCCAACATGATGCCAACCTGAGCTGGGACATGAGTGTGGAGAAACTGGCCAGCTCAGTGGGCAAAATCTGCAAGACCGAGTCCCAGAATATGATGTCACCTAGGTAAAGGCAGATTGACCATCCTTCCTTCCTTCCTTCCTTCCTTCCTTTCTTTCACCATTTGATGTGTGCTTCAGCACCTCTACATGTATGTAAAACATCATTATCTATTCATCTATACTTGAGTCATCTACACAGTCTACAGTCTTTATTCCTGCTTGTAGAGTTTGCCCCACATCTTCATTACATCGAGTGTCTCTCAAGAGACCAACCGAGAATGTGTGAATGTTTTTCCGTCAGCTAACGAGCTCATTAAGAAGAGTAATCCTCCACGTGACATTATCTAGTGTTTCTGAGGCTTCATTATAAATACATGACTCTTCTCCGGTTCTCAGGATTATTCAATTAAATCTAATCAGGATGTTCTAAAAATTTTATTTAGCAATTAAATCCTATAAGGATCATTGATTGAGGTGTGAAGTTTGTTGTTGCAGCATTTTTAAGGAACAGGAAATTAGTGTATTAGTGTGTCGTATCAGTACATAACCAGCAGGTTTTCGATCATATTTAAATATGCACTTCTATGCACAATTTTTACACCACTTCACTAGGAAAAAGTATGGATGGTTTTTTTGCGGGATGGGTTTTTAATTGCTTAAATTTTATTTAATATAGATAACATTTATTTAGCATCATTTTATTAAATATAGATTAGACAAATATAGATTATGGAAATTTAGGGGGAAGTCATGGCCTAATGGTTAGAGAGATTGACGCCTAACCCTATGGTTGTGAGTTCGAGTCTCTGGCCGGCAATACCACAACTGAGGTGCCCTTGAGCAAGGCACCGAACCCCCCAACTGCTCCCCGGGCACCGCGACATAAATACCACGGAGCCCACTGCTCCGGGTGTGTGTTCACGGTGTGTGTGTGTGTTCACTGGTGTGTATGCACTTTGGATGGGTTAAATGCAGAGAACGAATTCTGAGTATGGTCACCATACTTAGCTGTATGTCATGTCACTTACATTGATCTCATGGTTATTGATGGAATAAACAGCAGCTTGTAACATCATACTGGAGCTGTGGGATAAGAGCATGTTTTAATCCTTAAAAATGGCCTCTTCTTTCACAGTTTAGAAATTTTTTATTAAAGGACTTTATTTTATTTTTTGTTCAGTTGTGATTCAAACCTCTAAAATGCTATAAGATTAAATAAATATAAATAAAGAGAGAAACATTTTGTAGTGGACAAGTCATATATCCATTAGCTAGGCCATTGGGACCGTGAAGGCACTAACATACTGCCTACCGCCTTATGGCTTTTTGTCTAGCATCGGCTAGAATTAGTAAGTAACAAAATGGAGAAAGTAAGTCATGCTAGTTAGGTAGTCAAGCACGTTAATGCAGACAAAATCTGTAAATTTCTATATGAGGGTGACTCAGTCATGTCATTATCCTTTTTTTTGTAAGACAGAATCTTAACTAGTCTCTCGTGATGTTTTTCTTCTCATGACAGTCTACTAATAACTAAAAAAGACCTCATGTGGGTGTAAAGCAAGCGTCTTTATTTTTCTCTGTATATTCAACCATTTTTATGCCATTTAATTAAAAGATTAAGTGAGTGCTTGATGTACTAGCAGATGAGATAGATAGATAAATTGATGGACAGATAAATGGATGGATAGATTGTGAATGTCGGTAGGTTTTTTTCTTTCTCTGGTGTTGAATAAGAGAACAAATTTCCTGAGCACCAGTATATTGAGTTTACCTGTCTGTGACTAAAAATAAACAATGATAGCCCAGACTTATAATCATGTTGTTTGCATCAGGACAGACTTATTTATTTATTTACCTACCTACCTACCTACCTATCTATCTATCTATCTATCTATCTATCTATCTATCTATCTATCTATCTATCTATCTATCTATCTATCTATCTATCTATCTATCTATCTATCTATCTATCTATCTATCTATCTATCTATCTATTTATTTCTTGTAGCATACTTCATACATATATCTTAGACTTGATTCTGCCTCAGACAAAACTTACAATTACTTAGAGAGGTGAAGAGATCAGTTACAATCACAAAGTGATGGCAGCACATTTTCTACCGCTTATCCGAACTTCTCGGGTCACGGGGAGCTTGTGCCTATCTCAGGCGTCATCGGGCATCAAGGCAGGATACACCCTGGACGGAGTGCCAACACATCACAGGCACACACACTCTCATTCACTCACACATTCACACTCTAAGGACAATTTTCCAGAGATGCCAATCAACCTACCATGCATGTCTTTGGACCGGGGGAGGAAACTGGAGTACCCGGAGGAAACCCCAAAGGCACGGGGAGAACATGCAAACTCCACACACACAAGGCGGAGGCGGGAATCGAACCCCCAACCCCAACCAAATAAAATATTATTAAACATGTTTTTAGACACATTTGAGCATTTTACGCTTTACATTTATTTCTTAAAAGAAGCAAAATGATCAATAGAATAAAAAAGTTCTAAAAATAGAAAATATGTCTAGAACTAGGTTTAATAGTTTGAAATTTGTTTTGCTGCCATCTAATTATAAGAAATAGTAGATACATTTGGCTTAAAGTTCAAAATATTTGTACTTGCTAAGATGTCATTTTTTTGCCGTGTAAATACTTCCATGTGCTACATGGAGCTATAAATGTCCCTGATCTGTGTCCCCAGTAAAACGGACAGCAAGCTGCAGAGAAGACCGCGCAGCACCTCTATGAAGGACAGACAGAGCTCGAAAGCTCAGAGCGACCGAACCAGTAGCATCGACAGTGAAACTTCACCTGACTCCAGACTCATTGTGCAGGTACTGTATGTAACCTGCTAAATGTGGAACGATGTTTTAGTGAGCTTTACTACAAATTTTATATATATATATATAATTATTATTATTATTATTAATATTATATAATACGTTCTTTGCTTATGTGATGATCATTTGGAAAAAATATTTTACATTTATTGTCCACTTTTGTTTTTTTATAATAGGATTTTTTTTTCAGATATTAAATGAAACATAAATAAATAAAATATACAGCGGGGGTTCAGGTATCAGAATTCTTCATTATATTAGAATGTTAATTATATGTAATTTTATTTATTGAATTTATTATTACATTTATTTAATATGTTTTCTAATATATTTATTTTAATATTTAATATTTTATTTTAATATCTTTACTGTAATGCTGATATTTGTACACTTGATAGTTTCTTAGCTGTGAAGATTAATGCTAGTTATTATCATGGCTTTGTCGAATTCTCAGTTCAGATTTGTGAGAAGGTGCAGATTACTTCAGCAGCTTGGTCAAAAGCTATCAAAATCTTGTTTCTTGGCCTTTTTTCTTGCTTCATAATATAATTTTGTTTTCCATCATTTTGGGTTGTGTATGTGTTCGTATCGTGACAATTAATCGATCGAAATTATATCACTGTCAGTAAATAGCTGTGTTATTACAAGAATGTATCACAGCCTCACATGCTATTCATCACACCGATATTTGTTTATTTGTTATGAATGTATGTAATCAGTTTTCCTAACTGTACAGATGAGTCTAGACACATAGTTCATTACAGTACATGTCATTTTTCATTCTGTTTCAGGTTCCCAGGAAGTCAGTGTATGACCAGCTGAATCAGATCCTCAACTCAGATGAGCAGCTGCCAGAAAGCATCATCCTCATCAACACTACCGACTGGCAGGGCCAGGTGTGTATCTGTCACCTGTGTGTGCAAGTGTTTTGTGTGTGTGAACATCTGTCAGAGTGTGTTATTATCTGTCACCTATGTAGATATGACTCATGTCAGGATGAGCATGTGAGCATCTGATTGTGTGTGTGTGTGTATGTATGTGTGTGTGTGTGTGCGTGCGTGTGTGTGTGTGTGTGAAGGAGCAGGTGGTGTTCTCTCTGTGCCCTCTAACCCCTGCTGTAAATCTCTTCCTGCCCCTGTGGTGCACTGCACCACCATTACTGCCATGCTGAGGACACCTACATTCAAAGCACAATAATCAATATGCTTCTAGTTGTTTCTAGCTCACTTCTGTTTTCACCTTTTAAAGAGTTCTTTCTGATACTTGTGATTAAACAATCATTTTCTCACTAAATAAAAGATATTATCATTATCCGGGATCATCAAATGGCAGCCGAGGTTTCTTTACCCTCGATCCTCTACACCCCGTGATCTGGCTGTAAAATCAAGATTTGTTTCAGCTAAAACAAGCAGAAAAAGTTAAAGTAAGGAAACATAACGAAAACTCTTCTATCATCAAGACGTAGGAAATGAAGGTCAATTCTTCTTTCTCAGTCCCCCACTGAAAATAAAACAGACCCAGCAGCATGGCTTTTTAAATCAGCATAAATCAGTACTATAGTAGTATATGTGGAATTTTTAAGGGGGTTAGTTGTTGATCTTATGTCTTTTAAATATATAAATTCAGATTGCTTAGCAAGTAAAAATATCCAGTTTAGTAACTGGATATAAATCACATTTTTCTCTTTATAAAATTACAGGACATACATATATAGGTTTGCTAGATTGCTTTTTAAATTGTAGGATATTTTTCTAAATAAAAGTTTTCCCGACTGTGAAACTTTAATGCCTGGAATACGTAAAAGTATCTAAAACCGGATGATAAATTTTAGATATATTTTTCTTATCCATGATAGTTTCACTATAGAAGTCTCTAAACACCTCATGATCAGATTTTAATTCAGACTGCGACTGTAAAACATTTTCATGCACGTTGAAGCATCATAATTTCTGATTACTTTCACCTACAATGACTTTGTGTGACCACTGATGCGTTTAAAACATTGTTTCTATCCTTCAAGTGAATTCACATGTATTCAAGAGAAAACATCCAGTATATTCCCACCGGTGATGTTATAAGGAATGTCATGTTTTAGAAATCATACTTATACATATTAAGACAGTAAAGGCAAAACATTTGTATCTTGAAGGTCCTATGTTCAACTTGTAATCGCCTAAAATGTAAATCTGACAAAGCACATTTTTCCTGCTCAGATGACCTTGGTGTGGGAGAAGGAAAAAAAATCTCTAAAAATGCATGAATTTTTATTTTAAAATATTCTTAATTTTGCAATACAAATGTATTACTTAATAAATAATTACTTAATAATTATTTTGAAGTATTTTCAATTTAATTATTTACTTAATGCATTTTTTTAAATTAATTACTTAATAAAAACCACATCATCAGCTTATATCCAGCAGGCACATTTATTTATGTTCTGTGATTATGTGTTGACTTCACTGCATCATCACCCATGTAATGAGCATATATAAGTAATGGTGTGTTTATTTTTACATGAATACGTATGGCTTGAATCTCAATAATGCCATATCTCGCCGCCTTTCAGTGAAAGGTTAACAACTGAATAAATAAAAATGAATCTGAAACGTTCAGGTTTAATAATAAAATGATGGCATTGCATAAAGTGTATCCATGTGGCTGATGTTCTCCCTGTCTGTGGTCTAAAATGAAAAGCTCATTAATATTTCAGCGTGTTCGAATACAAAGTAATGTATTATTCAGTCATTTAATCTGACTGCAGTTTGCAAAGGAAAGCTGTGCACCTGCTGGTTTATTTTTATACAGTTATCCAATCATTTAGTCATGTGGCAGCGGCACAGTGAATAATATCATGCAGATGTAGATCAAGTTTCAGATAATGAAACTTCAGATAATGTTCATATCACACATTAAACTTGGAAAAGGTCTGATCTCTGTGACTGTGTGGTGGGGTTGTTGGTGTAAGGTGGTCTGAACCGCTGATCTCCTTGGATTTACACACAACCTGGCAACCGTTTCTAAGAGTTTTCTTATTCCATTGTTTTTTTGCGTGGATGCAGAATCATTCATAATTGTTATATGTCTAAGAATCAGGGCCTGTATTCACAACGATTGTAAGAATGAACTGAGAGCTTCTAATTTAGCTTCAAAATTTCTGCACTGAGCAAGGAAAATACAACAACTTTTATATGAGAGAGGAGGCGGGGCTTAACCCTGGTACTCGGTATGACGCATTCTTTTAAAGACTGTGATTGGTTGTCCAATAACAAAAATTTTTAAATTTTGCTCTTTTATAAGCCTACACTTTGTCTCTATGTTAAGGTATTTGAGGCTATATCATGTAGAGATTACATTTGTTCTGATCATATAAGAGATGTGCTAACATCTGTATGTTATAAACGTAATAAATGTAAATGTAAACATCTCCGACACAACACAGAAATGTCATAGCAAAAATGATACCATTTCTGTCGCTATGGCATTTCGGCTCTGTGTCAGAGATGTTATCTCTAATATGATTGGTCACAAATATAATCCTTATGCAATCTAATCTGTAGCACTTTTTTACTGCTTACATGAAACACTCGAGAACTCATTACAGTACAGTATTGGAAGTTTTTGGAAAAGATCCTTCGAGAAGTTTTTGTAAAATGAATCACCTAGAGCGAAAGTTTAATAAATTGTTTGTTAATTAATTCCCTTATCCTATCATGCAAAAAAATACAAAACAGAGAGAATTGTCAGAAATGTAGTGCATCTGGCTTTTGCAAGTGCACCTGTAAGTTCCAGACAGACTTTAGGTCACCTAGACAGTGTGATATAGAACATCTGCAACTTCTCGAGACTAAATTTAACCAGATTATGAGGATCCTCTTCTACAAAGCAGTAACTATAGTCTATAGAAGTAATACGTGAACATACACAGATTTCCTTGTTCAGTAAATATTTATACTTATATAGTCATGAATGTTTTCTCTTTAGAATTAAAAATCCTTTTAGTGTCTGTTCTCTTCTTTTGTTTTTCCTTATGCCATTCTTTGTCTTGGCAGATATTATATTCTTATATTCTCTCTCTCTCTCTCTCTCTCTCTCTAGTATCTGAATGAGATCCTTCTTGAGCACAAGCAGCCCATCGTCTCAACCATCTCTGCTGCTGACGTGCAGGCGGCCTTCAACACCATCGTCACCAGGATCCAGAGATTGTAAGAGTCCATTTGTCACCTTGCCATAATTCTCTCAAATCTCCAGAAACCTTCATACTCATCTCCTGAGTTCCTGATCAACTAAGCACTCGTGCATAGCAACTGTTGCTAAGCACTGTGGATAAGCTCTGAAGTTCATTATCAAATTGCAGTGACGTCCGCTTCATTTATAAATAGCCGTCAGAAAAACGAGATCGTTTTGATCTGTATTTTTATGAGATATCCATCTCTCCTCAGCTGTAACTGCAACGCACAGACGCCGCCCACTATTAAGGTGGCCGTGGCAGGAGACCAGAGTTACCTGAGCACTGTGTTGAGGTGCTTCGTGGAGCAGCTCGCTAATAAGACGCCTGATTGGCTGAGCTACATCCGCTTCCTGGTCATTCCTGTTGGTATGTTGGTCGCTTCACAGTTCTCAAAACAAATAAAGTCTTTTCTGTTTGTGTTGTTGGTGTTTGTATTTAATTGTCTTGATATTTTTGTTATCTTCCTTCTTCAGGTTGCCATCCTGTGGCAAAGTACATCTCATCTTTTGACAATAAGTTCAGCAGCATTTTCTTGGACGCTGGCTGGAGAGATGTGTTTGGGAGGTTAGAGGCCCCAGCATCAGGTTTGAGCCAAATCTTGACAATAACTTTTGTTTGCATGACCCCAGAATTCCTTTTTCGTCCGTTTTTTTCCAAATTCTAAAAATCCAGTAACCACTTGACATGGAAAACCAAATAAGTATTAATACATACTCCAGTCAGGTGACATAATTAACATCGATTTTCTAATTGCAATAGCACTGTCAAGGGCTAGATTATAGCGGACAGCAAATTGACAGCAAAGTGATAAATTGTGATGGCTTGGAATCTCCAAACCATTGACAGGGACATGGCCACAGAGGGTCACTGATACTCGTGGTGAGCAAAGGCTAACCTGTCGGATTTGATTCCACAGAAGAAACAAGTAGCACAAATTGCTATAAAAAAATAAAAAAAAAGGAAATGTTGCCTACAACAGAAATGTGTATATATGCCTCTGCTAGACAGTCACCGTAGAGATAATCAGTGCTATCACTTCATCTGTCAGGGGCTTCAGTGGTCTAGATGATCAGTGTGGAATCTGTGGAAGTGTGGAATCTTCTTCAACTCTGTCTAAAAGGCATAAGCCTTTAAAGTCTTGGCTATTATTAGTTTATTCTAAAAGAATAGTATAAAGAATTTTAAAATCCAATAACCACTGTTAATTATTTACACTAATATGGTACTGTGTTAGAAAAATTGCATAGGTATTAATTATATGTATCAATTAATGGTGCAGTGGGTTGCTTTTGGTATCATATATCTAGGTTCAAAATATTTCGATCCTGAGCTGAGGTTCCTGTCTATAATCCAGCTAATGAATTAAATATCAACTATACAGTCAGTCATACTGCATTTATATTACTGAACATTGTTCTCACATGACCGACATTAGACTAACTGTTAAGCAAGCATGGAACTTTAAGGCTATAAAGGATGTTTGTGTATGTGTGTGAGTTTTTAACTCATATTTACTTTCTGTCTGAACAGACAACATCGATGTAGCCGGCCGAGTGTCTCAGTATCTGTCAGGAGCAAACATGTCTCATCACTTCCCCATCTCTGAGGCCATGCTCACCTACAAACAGAAAAGGTACCCCTGTTTGTGTGTGTGTGTGTGTGTGTGTGTGTGTGTGTGTGTGTGTGTGTGTGTGTGTGTGTGTGTGTGTGTGTGTGTGTGTGTGTGTGTGTGTGTGTGTGTGTGTGAAAAGCTAAATACGATCGAGATACATTATGTACACTATGCTGAGAGAATACATAGCAGAGTTAGTCTATTAAAAGGATTTCATTTGTGCAGTTAAAAATCCTTTTAATGTCTTGATTCTGTTCTGTTTCCGGCATTATTTTTTGGGTCGATTTTATATTTATGTGCTTTACTTTTGCTTTGAGAATCATTACTAATCAGCTGCGAACAAACACGTTTGTAATACTGTTATGCTTTGGGTTTCTTTCCCTTTTGTCTTTTGTTGGCATTCAAGGAAAAGAAGTTTGTATTTTGATTTTTACATCAGGTACATGATCGTGTGTGGGTTGACGTTCCCAGTTTGCCCCTGTTGTGTCTAACACACTCATACTCAATGCGTCACGCACTTTTAATGTGTGTCTGTCTGTCTTTTTTTTTTATTTGGGTCTGGTTTAATTCGATTGAGTGCACTGAAGTGTTTTAACAGCATTTATTAGTAGTGAAAGGAATACTTCTGTATTTTTCAAATTCATTTCTATCGTTTGTGAAGATCCGGTTACATTCAAATTAACCACTAACATGACTGAATGGTGACAACAGCTATCAGCTATCAGCTATCATTAATCATTTCCTTTTTAGATAGAAATTAAACATTTTGAAAAGGTTATGTTTTTATACTGTCGCGTTACGTTACCAGTTTCACCCAGCACCAGACATCTGCTGTGATTTGTCCATTAGTCATTTAATCATATTGGTTTTCGATGTTTTTAAAATAAGCAACATCTTTAGCCCTGGAGCTAGTCTCTGTTACAGCTGCCTACAACTAAATAATCTACATATCTGTGATTGTCTACATCTTGGAATTACTAAACTACTCAATTTGGTCCGATCAAGTCAAAACAAGTGGAACTTTTTATATTTATAGAGAACTTTTAACACAACCGAAATCTAGTATTCAAAGTCAGTGACAACAAATACAACGATAGTGCATAATTAATTAAAATAAATCAAAAGCTAAAGAATACAAAATAAGTCTTAAGACTGGCTCAATGTTGAAGAGACCCTGATGTTAGATGGGAAGCTGTTCTATAGCTTAGGAACAGATTCAGAAAAGCGTTAAACATTTCCACATCTGGATTGTGGTCTACCAGATCCTGACCCTGGATCGACTGCATGTTGTAGCAGATACCTTGCTCTGGACGAAGGAGTCTGCCAAATGTAATATATGTACATGTACGTGTGATATTTTTCTGACAAGAATTCTGACAGGTATTCCTGTATTAAGAAAAAAGTACTCTGATACTGAAAACTCACTTCTAATACTCTTACAATAAGAATGAGACAGGGTGTTATGATAGAGCAGGATGAATTATACCGATACAATAGAAATAACTCGAGAGCCCAAACAACTGCCCTTCCATTGTAAATGAGGTTTGTTTAAACGTGCTTTCTCTTCCTTTGCTCAGTAAAGAGAAAACTGTTCAAATTCATGTCTGTAGTAATCACTCAGTACCGATTTGGTAGATAGAGATTAAGTTGAAAAATGCTGGATTATTCCTTTATGCCGGATGAATATGGGTAGAAAAGAAATCTCCAACAAGAATATAACAAAGGAATCAAACCAGGAAGATCACAAATACACAAACACACACCGAGATACACACATGGGAGACTCAGGGTTGGATGACTAGTCTGAACAGGTCTCTACTGTATGTCCCCAGGGGAAGGACAAACACATAAGCAGAAAGGTCACACAGCCAATTACCAGCTCACATAAAAGAGAATAAAAAAAGAGAGGAGGATATTAAAAAGTGAAACAGTGGAAGACAGAGAGAGCAGGGTATTAAAAATCATATAATAAGTGAGAGAGAACGAGCTGAATGTTGATTTATGGAGAGAATGAAAAAGAGAAAAACAGCAGAAGGGTGACTCTCCTTTCTTAAAGCTGGACCTCTGCCAGGACACTGGTGTTTCATCATGGAGAGTGGCAGTCATGAATATCATAGGAGCGTCAAGTCCTCTGAAAACACACACACATACACACACTCAGGCTTAGTGATCATATTTGTTATACCGGTAAGCTCACTGTATCTCAGGGATACGTCTGAAGGTTACATAGAGCACCGAATTAGAGGTTTCTTGGGACTGGCTGCCTAATCAACATGCCACCACTAACAAAGTATAAAATAACTGGTCATTTTCCGCCACTGTACTTTAGTACGTTTTGTCAAGTTGCTTCATCCTCATTCTGGTTCAGACATCAGCTTCACCAGCTCCAATAGCAGAGGGGCACATTCTTTATAATCAGAGGAGCCTGTGTAGCATTAACCCTGTGTTCCAGTACTGTTTTATCTCACAGTCGTCATCATTGTCACATACGTGGCTAATTGCTGCACAGTAGAAGAAGGACCAAGTAGTTTAGTTATTTTTTTATTCTCGATTCCAATCGCTCAGATGGTGTTGAATCGTTTTTATAACAGCAGCTCTGATGAATGCTCTCATTTTAATACATTATCATTTCTGTAGTAACTCTCACATGGACTCTTATAAAAGACCCACTTCTTAACCTTAAGCTTAATAAAAAAAAATTATAAATAAATGGCATGAAACAAAGCTAATTGTTGACACGAAGCTTTCTGTAGATACAGTAGATGTTTATCTGCACATTGGTACATACATTTTCCCACAAATATTCGTGGCCATTGATCGATTTTATCCTTTTATTTGACACCATCTATCAGCTGGTATGAAACACTACAAATAAACATGACACCACCTTAACTAGTGTCCTGTGAGCACATTTTTAAAGACAGTATTGGAGTGCAGGGTTAGCAGAATGACCACACACTGTTGTCCACCGCCTTACACTGCACCTAATTGGTGAAGATTGTAAGCAGCTATCCCAGCATCCACTCATGACTTCATGGCATGACCCACCCGCTTCCTCACAGCACCCCGCCACTAGGAGGTGGTGCCATGCCTTTGTCACTCAGCCAGCCTTGACATGACCCGCTCCCTCATACCTGGACACCTGAGTGCGCATTTACCCAGTCTCTCACTGACTCAGTAACATTAGACCTGTGCTTAAGCTGTGCGTTGTTCTAATGTTTCCTCACTTTTTTCACCACACAGCCCTGATGAGGACTCATGCCAGAAGTTTGTGCCATTCATTGGGGTAAGAGTGCAGAGCTGATTGACTTTTGTTTATCAGGATTATTACAAAATGAATCCGGTGTGAATCTTATGTGTTGTTTTTGCTTGTCTTTTGTTTCAGTTGGTAAAAGTAGGCATTGTTGAGCACAACTTGTCCACCTCAGGTAGGAGTCTTCATGAACAAAACACAAATAGTGAACAGACTGTATATGAAGTTATTAATGATAAGTATTTCATCCCCACTGTGAACCATGCTGGTGGTAGTATCATGTTAAGGGCTACACATGGTCTTCTGGTTGCCCTGCTGTGCTTTATTCTTTAGATTCTTTGTTTAATAATAGATTTAATGAAAAGCAGTGGGATATGCAATCACAAATGTTACTTGTAAATTCTTCCTCCTACTTCAATATCATGGGAATTTTGTGTTAATTTCCCACAATCCCAGTATAATCCCAGTTGAGATCATTTGAAACAAAACAAAAAAAAAAAGGTGGAAATGTTTAATGGAGGTGAATTCTTATACCATACAGTGGATGGTATAGTGCAATTTAATGTGTGTGTGTGTGTGTGGGTGTGTGATTTCCCTGTAGTGGATTCTGATGATGCCAACGTGATGGGTAGTATGAGCATGCTGTCTTCACCTCCAGCCCAGACTGGAGCACCATACGGGAAAGACATGACGTGCACTCCTCCCTCCTCTCCCTCTGTCTCAGCTAGTCTGTCTGGAGCAGGGTACATTATCCACACTTTTCCTTTTTTTCTCTCACTCACACAGAGTGTTCACTCTAGACCATTCCAGAAATCATTCAGTAATGTGTTGTCTACACTCTCACTGTTTTTGGACATATTGTGTGCCTTTGCGATATATCTTTTGTAGGTATGAGGGCTGTGTGAGATACAGATCCTAAGCAGAACATAGTGTAAAGAACATTCAATGGTTATCTGTCACCACACAGAACCACACACACACACACACACACACACACACACTTACTCAATTACCCAGCATATTTATATTTTCTGGACAGTGTAAAGCTCACTTATTACGTTAAATCACAGGGCTTTTACAGCATATTCCCAAGCGTCCATGAAAAAATACAAAACATGCCCCTGAAGCGAAAATCAGCTGAAAAGGTGCAATTTATTACCTTTTACACCCGAGAGTTTCGTTCACTATTCTGTTGGATTATTTTGACCAGGTGATGTACCCAGTGTACATTCCAGCATTAAAGAGTCATGCAAGCAACAGTAAGGTTATGGCTCTCTCACCAGGCTTGTTGTTTATTCAATTCACTTTACTTTTCATCATATAATGCTTTAAGAATGAACATTTTTTTTACACAGCAGCTTTACAGAAAGTAAAAAAATCCAGAAAAATCCAGTAATAAATCCAGAACTTCTAAATCTTTACTTTTCAGATTTTTACCAGCAGACATTGCAGATTCTTACTCGATTACAAGTTTGGCTATTACTTAGTAAATTAAAGTAAATTAAGTAGTAAATTAGTAGATTAAAAAAGTTCCCTTCTTCATAATATAAAACAAATTTGTGTGTGTGTGTGTGTATGTGTGTGTGTGTGTGTGTGTGTGTGTGTGTGTGTGTGTGTGTGTGTGTGTGTGTGTGTGTGTGTGTAGTTCTCCAGGCTCAGGTGGAGAGGTGATGGGACTGCAGGTGGATTACTGGACTTGTCAGGGTGCAGAGAAGAAGAAGGACGGAGAGAAAAGAGACGTTGGGATGAAGAACACGTTGAAGAGCAACTTCCGCTCCCTTCAGGTCTCACGCATCCCCAGTGGAGGAGAGCTCACTCCACCTCATGGCATGGCCATGACCGTCGTCATGAAAGAGAAAAATAAGAAAGGTGACACACACAAGCACACAAGCACACACACAAGCACACACACACAGACACACACACACACACACACACACACACACACACACACACACACACACACACACACAAGCACACACACACACAAACACACACACAAGCACACACACAAACACACACACACACACACACACACACAAGCACACACACACACACAAACACACACACACAAGCACACACACAAACACACACACACACACACACACACACACACACACACACACACACACACACACACACACACCCCAAACCATCCTTCAGTGCCTCCACCAGTTCTTAATTAAGAGTGAATTAAACATAAGGCACACTTTAGTGTGTGGGGGTATAAAGAGCTAAATGGATTACAGTGCACTCATAAAGCATGTGGAAATCCAAGCTGTGTGTAGAAACGTGATAATGATGTTCTGAAGCCAGGGTTGTCATGGTTACAATAACGCCATGAATTAGATGTGGATGTAACAGCAAGGTGAACCTGTGTTACCCACCGGGATTTTTACATTGGTTACTATGGTGATTGGAACAGTTTCTTGGAGATCCGGTCAACAGACCGGTTAAGAGCACGAACTGTTAGCCATAAAACAGAGAAACTTAAAAGTTACATCAATATTTACATGAAAAGCCACATATTCAGAGATTTTCTATATGCACCATTCAGATTATGCAAATTACCTACATGTACTGTACTGTAGCCCACGGCAACCAGGTTGCCAGGTTTTCTTAAGTAGAAGTGTCTTTTTTATATCATCTAGACCACCACCTTTTAACACAAGCAGATGTTTTTGAACTAAAAAAAGACTAATAGAAAATGTGCACCGAAGCCTCCAACACTTACAGATACACAGATTGTTTTTTTTTCCCTGGATGTATCGCATGTGGCAGACTCCCTTATTCGGAGAGACTGACATTTTATCTCATCGGTGTCAGATTGGTGGACTTAGGATTCAAACTGGCAACCTATCGATCAGTGGTCCACCATCTTAACCTTTGGGCTTTTACATCCAGCACATCTTTATAAGGGGTATAAGGTGAAGAGAGGGCAAGCATTAAAAAACATCCAACAGGAGTCTAATGCATTTCCAATATATTACAGATAAATGGTACTAGTTATGATAAGCACTGCAAATTTGGCAAATTTTACAATCTAGCATATCTAGCATATATAGCATTTGATCCAGCACATCATTTAATTTTGTATTTTTTTTTTTTTTTTTGACTCTTAAGAGTGCACACAGCTTTATATCACATGTTCATGTTTTTTTTTTTCCATTCAGTGTCCAAAAGAGGGCAGATGGTGCGTTATTGTGTTTGTGATTTTTTTCTCCTTGAGATTTACTGGAGCTGGCACAACAGGCCATGGTGATCTTTTTTGTGTCCATCTCTGTTTGTAGTGATTTTCCTCAGCAAGAAGCCGAAGGAAAAGGACATGGACTCCAAGAGCCAGGTGATCGATGGGATTAGTAGGCTGATCTGCACAGCCAAACACCAACACACCATGCTGAGAGGTAAAGAATGGCTCTTTCACTCACACACACACACACACACACACACACACACACACACACACACACACACTCACACACACACACACACACACACACAATAATGACATGAATAATTCAAAACCAGATTTGATTAGTTCACACTAGGGGGGAACATTATGAAAGATTCAGGGCATTATAATAATAAGCATACAAGCCAATTTAATAGTTTTCTAACATCTGTAGCAATGTCATTGTTTTATCAGAATTTTCTTTGCTTTTCACATAATAAGGTTTTTTATTAAGCAGGCAAATGCTGGTCATTATTTTTGCTTTATCAGTTAATTAGTAAAAGTGATATTAGCTTTTATGAGCTTAGTAAAATTAGCTTAGTTTTTTCTTTACTTCAGTGCATTAATCTAGATGCTGCACGTTAATAGACTGTGTGACTGCTGGGATGCTTATTGTGAAAATGTATTTATTTTTTTATACCGTAATGTTTTTAGTCTTTATAGAAATAACACATAATTACAATGGTACAGGGGTGAAGAACTTTATTTTTACTTTATTTCAAAACCTTCAAGTACTTGGTTAAATATATTAATGTAATATTAATATGAGTATTCTTTAGTCAGTTTGATGACATCACCCAAATGAATGAATGAATGAATCAATAAATAAGTCAATATATAAATGAATAAATAAAACATGATACCATCTATAATGTTATATAGGAACTATCACAGGTTAACATTTCTGTATTGACATAACTGTATGTAGTCACACATTGGTGTAGTTTTCACATAATGGTCAACGAGGAACATCCGGTTTTTACCCCTCTACTACCACACTGGTTACAGCAAACACTGTTCATGCGAACACCCAGCTGTCATAATCACTGTGATTGAAGTAGAAGTATAACTTAGTGGTTCTTGTATGAATTAGTTGGATAGTATGAATAAGAACAACAAACCACCCACAAACCACATTACTCATGCACACACACACACACACACATTATTCAGGCTTATAAAGAAAAATATATAAATAAAATTTTGTTAGAAAGTACTCCACCAAGTATGGACGATCAGTTCATCAGAAAAACAACAATTTTAGACAAACCTTTGGATTAACCAAACTTCAGGCTGTATATGGAAACAAAATTTTTGAGTAAAGCAGAACGATACTTAATAGAAACATAAAAGCATAGACACTACATGTATTCTTAAAAAAAGATGGGCGTAGTTCAGTGTCTCTAAATTTCTAATCCTCAGTGACCTTCATCCAGCCAGTGACCTTCACCCTTCTTCCATCATCCAGCTCAGTTTCTGTAGCAGATCCTCTGTTGAGGCTTTTTCAGTGACACACATACAAATCAAATCAAATTTTATTTGTCACATACGCAGACATACAGAGTACGACATGCAGTGAAATGCTTTTCACGCACATTCATGTAAACTCACGGACTTGCTGCAGGCCCTAAACGCATTAGCAAAAAAGGGGGAGATTTTTCATTGTTTGAGGGCTTTTTCATTTTATTTATGCTCTATGTTCTTATTAGAGCAAGGAATAAAGACAAAGAGGTTGATTATGGAAACATAATATAGGACAGAGAAGTGTGCCTTAATTTCTCCGTATGTCATAAAATCACTTCTTACTCACTGCTCCCAACTAATCAAATTAAAATGTCTCACAATTTTTCACCACATTTTAACAATTGACTTTATTGAACTACTGCTAAGTGACTGATTGGGATTCTGACTCAGTCTCTTTACTGTTGGCTTTATTCCCCCCCCCCCCAAGGTTCAGAAATGTTTTCTTTTCACTTACTCATTATTATGCTTTTCTTACACTAAAGCATAAAATCATACAAGTTGGCACTCGCATTGTGTGAACTGAGTGGTGTAGCAAGGCCACTAGTTGTAAATGCTGAAATCGTAGTGGCGCAATTCGTGCTTTTATAAAGCTTTTGGCAGCACATCTAAAGCTTTTGTGATTTATTTTCTATAATATTACCGACGTTAATTAAACGTTTGAAGGAGTTGTGTCACGGTTTGGGTGCAGATTTAACCTTGCTTGTTTTAATTACCTTAAAAAATTAACAGTACAAATCAAAACAAAATAATAAATAAATACTTGAAACTTTGAAAAAAAAATCAAAACTCAACAAAGCAGACAACACCACAGTATGAAATAACACAACAAAGACAGACATGAACAGACAAGTATAAATAAGGCCACACATTAGGGCTAATTAAGAACAGGAGACGTAACACATGACATGATCACATGACACGCACCAGCACGCCCTCTGGTGGACTGGAAGCGAATTGTCCCAGTAGATCCTTACAAGTTGATACGTGAGATGTCATTTCCTGTTTTCACTTTTTTTTTCAGTTTCATCATGTGATGGATTCAAGGCTAGAGCCATAGATGTGTGCTGTCTGCTGATTCTACTTTATTATTACATCTAGATTTGAGTATTTTAGGGATGTGACTCCAGTGTCCCTCTTTTTGACATCAATTTGAAGAAATCAGACATAACACAGTACTAATGATTTGATGCACGTCGTTTCGTTCTGATCCAATTCGATTCTGTTTAGCATCGATATGAGTTATTTAAATAAATTTCAGTTCCCAGCATGGGAAAGTTTGCAAGACCGAGGGGTCTTTCACACTCTCAGTTTAGTCAGAAACAGACTATATGAGTAATTGGTCATGTGAAAGCTGTCATGTGGCCCAGGAAGCACAGCACAGTAACAAAACCGAGAGTGAACCTGTGCCGTGATTCCTGTGGACGTGAAACCCACAGAGTTTATTCAGGTTCATTTTTCCTCATAAGCTGTAGTTTACTTGGTCACTATATTGGTTGCCACATTTCTCTCTTTTATTTCTTGACCAGTCTCTATTGATGGTGTGGAGTGGCACGATGTGAAGTTTTTCCAGCTGGCCGCGCAGTGGCCCACCCATGTCAAGCACTTCCCTGTTGGAATCTTTGGCTACACCAAGTCCCTGTGACGAGCCTGTAACACTCTGGAACGTTCTCTGGTGCACGCCTCATAAAGCAAAAGAGAGACTGTTTAAGGAAAAAGGGAGACTGAGACATAAAAAAAAACCCAAAATGTGGATTTTCCTGTGGAAACGCTCTGAAGCCTGTGTCCCAAACTACATGGATGTTGTTGTTATTAATGTTCTGTTCCGTTCTTGGCTGTTGCACCAGCAAAGGAAGAAGGTTTGTAAAAAAAAAAAAAAAAATCTATAAAAAAAATACATGCTGCCATTTTTGTATACATATTGTGGTTAGAATTTTGTAGCCACCATGTAATGGCAGCTTGGTTTTGCACTTTGTTTGGTTAGCATTTTTATTATTTCAATGAAATCCTGTGGTCGTATTTGTTCTGTGTACAAGGTGGTGTGCGTGGTGGTGGTGCGGAAGTGAGGGGGATTGTACTTGGGGGGGCTGTTGGGGTAGATGGGGGGTGGGGGGGTGGGAAGAGGTTTGCTCTTCAGAGTGATTTAGATCTTGCTGTGAAATTTAAAGAGCTCTTCTTTTTAACGGCTCTTCTTTTCAAGATTGTAGGTTGAAGTTAGGAGAAGGGACTCGTACCCGTTAAAGAAATACTCCAGTGTTTTATCTCCTGCAGTGTGCAGCAGGTGTGTGAGTACGACACAAATGAACATCCTTGTACAGAGAAAATTGCTTAAACTTATATATTTGTAAATCACCTTGAATGTGAAGCTAAAGGTGATTTGTTGAATTCCACGGATACAAACCTAAAAGATGTGGCTTCTAATTAGGCAAATTCAAAACTAGACCATTTACGTTTTAACTTATCAGCAACAACACAGTAAATATTCATACAGGTTGCTCCTAATTTCCCAAAAGCATTAGGCCCATACAGCTTAACCAGGCTTTTTATACAGATGAGGAACACTATTAGCTCTATAGAGCTTCTAAGGCTAATTACACACAACTTTCTTCCCAGCTTTATTTCTCTTCTCATTTTTATACACGTTTAACGGCAGGTCGTGTATAAAGAGAACAATATATGATGTTCATTTTACTGTGGCAAACAATAAACGGGAAATAATGCAAGTAGGAAATATTGTTGTAAATACGGAACTAAAGAAATGTCACACCACAAAAACCAGACGAATCATTTTCGGCTATTTGTTTATCGAAATTGTGGCACATAGATAGAAAATTAATGATCGCTTTTTTAAAATAAACGCTTTTATTTTATTTGCTCAGGACAGGGAAAGATGTTCACATTCTGGGTGTAGCAACAGCACATACACTACAATACAGTGGATACAGATTAGATTAAAAACACTGGGGTGTTCATTTAATGCAGTGCGAAGCATTACACAGTACTTATACTCAAAAGCACAGTGATCTGAAAGCAAAAAAAGGAAAAACTATGACCTAGATGCTGCTCTCACCCTGTCTAAGCTTTTAACAAAAAAGGGAAAGTCAGTTCTTTAAAGGGAGATTTCAAATTTGGCTTGTGACTGCATGATATAGATACCTCAGTTTGAGGAAGGTTTCAATACGGATCTCAGACCAAAAACTGTCACAACGCTACAAACACATCGCATCCGGAAAATTGTGCTCTTTATGCACGTCATCGATGCCATCTCCGACTTATGAGATAATAAAATAATCAGACATAATATTATCCTCGGATGAAAATGTGCACTAGGGCTTTATTTAGTGTGCTTGCTCGAGTGATATTGTACACACAGGGTCAGTTGCGTCAGCTGTTGACTGCCATTAAAGGGCTCGTGCTTAAAGATAATGAGTTGAGAGCAAGGTGCTCCATGTTTTTACAGTAGAATTGTGTTTTTTATATCCATTCTCTCAATAATCCCTTTACACATTTGTGTGTATATACAGTGTGTGTATATATACTGTATATATATATGTGTGTATGTGTGTGTGTGTGTGCGTGCGTGTGATTGAAATTGAAGACAGGCCGAAAGTGAATAGTTTGGAGATCGGTGAAATGGTTAACAACTTTTAAAAGGGTTCTGTGTGTGTGTGTGTGTGTGTGTGTGTGTGTGTGTGTGTGTGTGTGTGTGTGTGTGTGTGTGTGTGTTGCTGCACGTGTGTTTGGAGGTGAGAGGAACCAGGACAAAGTCTTCAGCATAATTTGTGGATGATTTGAGGCTGAGGGCATTTGTGTAAGCATTGCAGTGTTATTCTCTATATTATATTTCTTTCTATATATACCGAGTTGAGACTGGTACACTGTTACACTTAGAGGGGTTGTGTGTAGTCTCATTGTCAATTGTACAAAAACTGTCCATACTTTGTCATAGCTCTACAGTGCATTTCATCGGACGACTCGGCTTCGTTCGCGTGCAGTTACGAGGCTGAATTTTGTTCGTCAGATATTTGGATTTTTCTAAAGTTCTGTGTTGAAACACTACAATGACGTAAGCTTGCCCTCATTTAACAGCCAAGAGCGTTCAGTAAAAACACTAATATGCGGCCAGTCTGTTTGTCGAGATAAAGATCTGCAGACATATTTTGCACAAATGTCAATTTAAGTTATATGACAGTATTCCTTTGCGGTATACCACTGAGGCAAGCTTTGCTCTTTATGTTCCCGTTCCGTATGTGAACGTACGTATTTTTGTTTCGTATTGTTTTTACTCTGTTCAGTTGTCTTAAAAACTGTTGTGAATACAGAAACAATTTTAACCTTGCCTGCATTATTTTTAACTGTTATTGTTATTAACCTGTTGTTTTGTATTACCCTTTTGAAGGAGTTGACCTCTTTTATAGGATATTTTGTGTTCAATTAAGGTTTTGAAGCATTTCACATGTAACTGAATACAGGAAAAAATGAACCAGTGTGTTCTGTTTTATGAGTGCACAGACAAATACTTTTGTTTTGCTTTTTTCTGTATTTGATAAATACATAACATTGTGTAAATTGATGAAATAAACGCTAATGCTAAAACCGGTGTGCATTTAATACAAACGCAGTTAGAATTTACTTGTAAAGTCTTAGTCCAACTGGTGATACCGTAGTAAAACTAAATAGAAATGATTTCATATACAAAATCACAGGGCTCAATCCATCACACAAACAGCTGCAATGTGCCATGATGTCACAGAAGTCCCTGGAACGGTACTATGGAGATGATTATCATTTCCAAATGATAATCCCTCAGCTTGTGTTTTGATGCTGGGGCTTGAGAACGGTGTCCAAAACATAACTCCAAACTCACAGTGTATGTTTTCTATCATTTTGTTCCTCAACAAACCATTCAGTGGGTCCACATGCTTTGCAAACAGGGCCTACGCCGTCCTGTGGAAGAGGCGACTTTCATCAGGAAAGAAGTCCATTCGTCTAGGGGACAACTGGATATACACTATACCGTACAAAATGTCCTCGCAGCATAACAGAGCTTCTGATTTTTCCCTTTAATTAGTCAGTCACCCATATGTATATTTTTTTAAGTCAATTCAGAGTTTTATTAAAAAATATGAAGGTGTATTCATTTTATTTCAAAGGATTCACAGTGGTTAAAACCACAGAGAAGCTTTAGCTGTGTTTCTTATTTTGAGACCACTTCAAAGTAAAACCAGTGAAAAAGACATGACATGAACTGGTTAGTGGAAAGAAAGCTTACATCTAAAGAACTAGTGGAACGCAGATTTATTAATATGTCTGCTGATTTATTTTTACTATTTTTACTTGGAGGAGCTGATTCAAAAACACCTAAAGAATATCAATATATATATATATATATATATATATATATATATATATATATATATAATGTTTCTCCACTGTACTTCAGTCAAAGGGTAAAACAATTTTTTCTTTTTTAAGCTATTGAAATTTTATTTACTTGGAAATCAACAGCAGGTTGATAACTATGTAGATTATCTTGTGATGTCTCTGTAATCCACCAGATGGCAGTAGTGTACGAACATGCTTATTACGTGAATACTTCTTGGAGAAATTAAAATATCCCCAAGTTTTATATATAAGGTCAATATAAATTTTAATACATGTAAATAAATAACATGCATAATGGTTGTGCTACCATACTAATGTGAAAGAATTTAAAAGTCTAAAGCATTTCTACTTCAGTGCTTGTCACCTTAGTGTCAAGTGTCAATTTAGTGTCAAAATATAGGGACATTCTATAACCATTTAAGCTAAAATAACCACCCCAAACCATGTGACAAAATGTGTTATGATCTGATAAGCCCAGATGCAAAATGTGTAATAATTCCATAAATTCCTAAAGAGGCCAAAAATAAGCATATCCATGTAGAAACATGATGGTGGTAGTATCATGCTTTTGGGCTGCTTTTTCCATGAGGTTGTTTAAATTTACATTATTTACTGCACAGTGTCCCCCAAATGAGGATGGGTTCCCTTCTGAGTCTGGTTCCTCTCAAGGTTTCTTCCTTATATCAGCTCATGGAGTTTTCATTGCCACCGTCACCTCCGGCAATATTTTGAAATTAATCTTATACTTTAAATTCATGTATTTATTTATTTGTTTCTATTTATTTATTTACTTATTTTCTGTTTCTATACCTCTGTGAAGCTGCTTTTTAGACAATGTGAATTGTTAAAAGCGCTAAACAAATGAATTGAATTGAATAGAATTTTATTCAGCTAGATCTTTGGCTGTTATCAAAGTGGGTGGAATCATGAATAGTTTTTGGTTGTTTGTTTTCCATAAATATATAGAGAGATTTTATTAACCTAGCCAGATCCCCTGAATCTAACTAAAAATCTGCAGGGTGATCTAAAGTAGGCTGTGCACAAGGCTTTGATAGATCAAGAATGTTTTTGCATTAAAGATTGGGGAAACATTGCCAAGTGAATAGGTGCTATTATTGAATAAAATCAACTTGTGCTTCAACAAAGTATTCGTTTAGACATGTGTGTACACATATACAAGTAGCCTTCTGGAAGTAATTTAAGGTTATATTTTCCAGTAAATATATTTCTGATTGGTTTTCACTTTTTTAATATATAAATTTTTATACATTTATACATTAAAGCTATGTTTTATCTTGGGTTCATTTTGTACTACATAACAAAAGTTGTTTTTTTTGTTTGTTTTTTTTTTTTTTTACAAAAAAACATTTTAACATGGGTGTGTAGAACAGTTTATACCTATTTGTATAAATGAAGAAGTAAAAAATACTATTATAACACACATACATACAGTACGTTAAACATGAAATGTTCTTATTTGCACAGCTAATTCATTCATTCCTTTTCTACCGCTTATCCAAACTTCTCGGGTCACGGGGAGCCTGTGCGATCTCAGGCGTCATCGGGCATCAAGGCAGGATACACCCTGGACGGAGTGCCAACCCATCACAGGGCACACACACTCATTCACTCACACACTACGGACAATTTTCCAGAGATGCCAAACAACCTACCATGCATGTCCTTGGACCGGGGGAGGAAACCGGAGTACCCGGAGGGAACCCCCGAGGCACAGGGAGAACATGCAAACTCCACACACACAAGGCGGAGGCGGGAATCGAACCCCCAACCCTGGAGGTGTGAGGCGAACTTGCTAACCACTAAGCCACCGTGACCCCCTGCACAGCTAATATCAAAGGTTAAAAGAAATCGGAGGTAAAATAAATAAAAAAAGCCTTTACTAAAAATGACGTATGGTCTTCAGTGGTGTATGGCACCATTTTTACTTATGTAGAACACATATAAAAGCACAAAATATACTGATAAAGATATTAGCTATACTGGTGATATGTTGATATGCTGATACGCTGCGATTAAAGTATAAAAATTATGTTAAAGTACAGTAAAGGGATTTGGAGGATTGTGTAGTTTTATGCATTTAACCCCTTTGATTGTACAGGAAATTGTGAACTAGCAGAAATGTAATGTATCTCAGAACCAAGATAGCTCTCTGGTTGTTGACATGACTTAAATGTGGTCATGAGATTAGATCTTTTACTGTGCTGAAAGTTTATGGGGGAAATGAACAGCTGGGCGTTTCCTTTAAACACAACTCCCACCTCCTGATCCTCACAACAGAGCCTCAGAGCTCAGTCTGCTGTCTGTGCTGGTGATTCTACTCTGTCTGTGCTGGAGGATATTCTGGATGTCGTTACACTGGAGGACTGCTGCTAACACACACACACACACACACACACACACAGTTACTGGAGCTGGAGCTGAGCTGCTGATCTGTGAAGTGTATCTGGTATGTTAACTTTGTGCTCACAGTCTTAAACACATATACACGGGTCATGGTCTTAAACACATATACACGGGTTAATCACAGACCTCTATACCTCTAACTTTACATCTAAATCTACTCAAAATATTTCTAACACCAGCTGAAAATAGCTTCATTTTTGATTGATTTTGATTTGGGTTTATCAACTATTTTCTGGTAGAAAACCAGATGGAAAACATGTTTTCTTCATGTTCAAATGTACCAGAGCAGAATCGATATGTACAACGGTACAACATGTAAACAAATTGTGACTAATCTCTTGTGTGTTTATACATAGAAGGTGAACATGGTTACTGATCATGACACTATTCTGAGTGAAGAATAAAGTATGGGGCAACAATTTAACAAATACATTAAATATTTCTGTCAGGAGTTTGCCCGCGTTTGTTAGTCATTCTTATAAATATGAGTTTTGAGATAAGTATATTAAAAATATATATAAAATGTGAATGAGCCCTTGATTCAATTTAGATTCAGGGTTTTATTTAAACGTTGTCAGAATTCGAATGGCGCTTTGAATTAATCAGAGCATGCACATGATCCAATTACGATGAAATTATTTCAGTCAACAGACTTATTTTTAACCATGTCACATCAAGAGTTCACTGATTGGTCTTTAATACTTTGCAAGGTATATTGCAACATAATGCGTCATATATTTGCTTATTGTAGTCATATTGTGTAGTTCTTAATACATTTCTTTAAATTAGGATCAAATTAAGACACTAAGTCTTTTAGATTTTACACCAATATTTCTTTGTACTGTATGTGTCTCAGGGAGAAATGTTTGCTGTGTATTGCATGGGTGATTTTCTAAGTGCTCTTTCATGGAGCTTGACGAGTCTGTGTTTCTGTGATGACAAAGCAGGATTTTGCTCTCTGGAGTGTAATAACACAGTGGACTATGACCTGGTGTTATTAAGGGAAAGCGAATATGAGGCGTGATTATGACTCCTCTGAGGTAAAGACAGTGGTCGGGCCTGTATTCCTGTGTGTTCTACAGCATATGATATAATTGCAACTGCTTTTAAAACACATACTTTACAGCACAGGTGATTTCCCAATTCTGAAGTTGTTGATTAATTTTCTACAGTAATAGCTTACACAGGGACTTGTTGGTTTATGTGCCACATAACCAGAGAAAACCATTTGTAATTGTTGATATGAGGATTCTGTAAGGGGCTGATTATTTAGTATTTTGTATTTATTATAGTCTCTAGCTCTAGTTTATAGTTTACAATAGTCAGAGGTAAAGATCTTCCTTTAAATTATCCAACATGAGAAAGCCTTTAGGATAGAGGGACTGTTTATACCTGCTGTAATGTAAGTGATAACAAGCTCCAACTACCACCCAACAATAAAAATATAATTTCTGTTAAACATTTAGCAAATTGTTGTGGTATAAAATGTAATAAAAACTTTCAGGATGTCATGTTTTTGGAGAATAAAAATGGGAGGGTTGTGTCAGATAGGGCATCCGGGGGAAAAACCTGTGGCACATTTAATATGCGGACCCCAAACAGTGAGCAGCCGAAGGAATACAAAAATTAGCTTAGTTACCAGTAAGAATTACAATTTCAACAAAGACGAAAACAATAAAAAATCTTTTTTCGTGCTCATTTTGTTTTCTTTTACATTTCTGATGGACAGAAAGTCTGTATTTTTTACTGTATATTTATTCTGGATCATTACTGCCTTAGCTCAGTGGGTGGGATGGTTTGTAGTAACGATCCAGGTTAGCCTGACAATAAACTACAGATCCCTACATATATTATTTTTAATCCAGTATGGTTTGGAATCCAATCTAGAGAGCATCAAGATGGTCTTTCAAAGACATTACAGTGGCTCACTGGAAGTTCTTGGCTTTGATGTGGTAACTTAAGGCATTAGACTACTGATTGGAAGGTTGTGAGTTTGAATCCCAGGTCTACCAAGCTGCCACTGCTGGGCCCCTGAGCAAAGCCCTTCACATTCAGTTGTATAAATTGTAAGTCACTTTGGATAATGTGTCTCCAAAATGCCATAAACTAGTGCTTGGGCCTTAAGTTTGTCCACATTTTTTGTTATACTTACTGCACGTTTGCATTATTATTATCATTTTGACAAAGTATTCAGTGCTCTTGATGTTTTGCTACTACATTTGTCACAATCCCCAAATTCCCAGCTCTATTATAATGCAGTGATAAATACTACAGTGCAAGAGTGTGTTGTGATGTAGTGGAAAACGAATAAAAGAAAATGCATATAATAGAAGTTGGGATTTATAGCAGTTACAGAAGTTACAGAATTTGGCAGTGAATACAGAAAGGTTCTGCCTTGCTCTAGCTTTTAAGTCTTCTAGGTTAGGAGGCATGGCTTTGGCTGCTATTCTGAAGGGAGAGGCTGAATTTGTTTGAATTTTGAATTTCAAAACAGCCAGCTGCATAGTGGCCCATCTTTATATCTCTTTGGTCATAATTTGCTCTCACATAGAGATAGAGACACATATCACAGTACTATTTTTATTGTGATATGTACCACAGCATGACTTAAGAAGTAAAACCAGTAAGGGTATCCATCATCAGGTCTAATTAAGACTCAATTGAAAGGAGCATCTTCTGCCAGGCTTCAGTAGTTTGTGATCTGGAATCATGGATTCCGGGCTTATGTTTTGAGCATGGTGGATTCCTGAAAGATGAAATGGTGGAAAACTGAAAGATGAAATGAAAAATCCATCAAAAGTAAAACAGAAGCTGAACATGCAGCATTATGATGTAAGAATGGTTATAGCTGCTGTCCACCCATCCCTCCATTCTCTGTTCAGGGTCACGGGGAACCTGGAGTTTATCCTAGTGGACCGAGTGCCATTCCATCACTGCATAGAATCTTACTCAGGTGTTGCTTCTGCTTGGTTGGAATGTAAATCTGAAGCCACACCTTTCCAGATAAGACTGGACACTGATCTATGTATCTGTTCAACACAACCTCATAGAGGATCTGTATTAATCAATACATTTCTGCATACTGCATTTGTGATTACTACAAGCCTTACATTATTACATTTACATTTTCTGTTTTACTTTTTTTTTTAATCATTTTTATACAACTTAGGAATTGAGGGTTAAGGGCCTTGCTCAGGGGCCCAGCAGTGGCAGCTTGGTGGACTTAGGAATCGAACTCACAACCTTCCGATTGGTAGCCCAACACCTTAACCACTAGGCTACCACATCCCCATTATTATTATTATTATTATTATTATTATTATTATTATTATTATTATTATTATTATTATTATTATTATTATTATTATTATTACTACAACATCCATGTGACTGGCCTGTTTATGGAATACTGGAAAGTTTTGAGAGTTGAAAAGTGCCACTGTGACTCACTCGGGTCATTTATTAATTTCATACGTTAGTCTTTGTTTATTTTGTTTGGCTTGGTTAATATTCAGAATATTCATTTTAAAATTCACTCACAGCTTTCCAATGTTGTTTCTCTTCCAATGTTGTTTTATTTCTCATACAGTTGCCAAGCCTCAGGTGTGTGTGTGTGTGTGTGTGTGTGTGTGTGTGTGTGTGTGTGTGTGTGTGTGTGTGTGTGTGTGTGTGTGTGTGTGTGTGTGTGTGTGTGTGTGTGTGTCAAGTCAAGTCAAGTCAAGTCAAGTCACCTTTATTGTCACATCACCACGGCACATGTGCCATGGTGAGTGAAATTCTTGGGAGCGAGCTCCAGAAATTGCAGAACAATTTACATACAATAGTAAGAAACATAAATAGAACAATTTACAAACAGGTTAAAAAATGTGCAAAATGCTCAGTACCATTGAAATGTGCAAATGTGAAAATGTGGAAAGGATGCAATGTGCTCATACATAGTCAGTACACACAGTGTACTACTAGACATATATATACCCATACATATATGTATGTATATGTATAAATATAAATAATATATATAATTATAAGTATTATAAGTAGTATTATATTATAAGTAGTATAAATGTGTGTGTGTGTGTGTGTGTGTGTGTGTGTGTGTGTGTGTGTGTGTGTGTGTGTGTGTGTGTGTGTGTGGGGCGTGTGTGTGTGTGTGTGTGTGTGTGTGTGTGTGTGTGTGTGTGTGTGTGTGTGTGTATAAATTAAAATTGCAATTTTAATATATATCTTTTGTGTGTTCTAGTAATTTAATATCTAGTCATTTGAATGGAAGCTGTTCTGAAATCCTCAACTACAGTCTCTCATTTTAATGTTTTTCCAAAGCCACACCTCAATCCCTGCACACTGTCTAGGCTAGTTGTTTTATTAAAGTTACCATAATGCGAGCAGAATTTTGGCAAATATTTGAAAACATGACCTGGCTTAAAGATTTTCCCACAGGATCTTTCTTTTCACGTTTCAAAATTATTGCATGTGACTCTCTCTCTCTCTCTCTCTCTCTCTCTCTCTCTCTCTCTCTCTCTCTCTCTCTCTCTCTCTCTCTCTCTCTCTCTCTCTCACACACACACACACACACACACACACACAAACACACACACACTCACACAAACACACACACACACTTGTCTTTATTTGCTTGTTATCATTGCAACCCAAAATTAACTGCCTCGTGTAAGTGAGTGTTAAAAATGCCAAGCTTCCATCACTGTTGTGTTCATTTGCTCTTAATTGGGAGAATATGGCCAGATTACTCTTTGATTGTTTAATATTTAGTTCAGGTTTATGACACTTCTGGGTTAATGTTGAACTGCAGTTGCTTTAATCTTCCCAGATATTTTATGTTTAAACCATGTAGAAAGCAGAAGTAATGCTTTGATAACAGATGCCAGGAGTATAAGAAAGATGGGGCATCTGGAGGCTTTACATAGATGTACCTATCTGATGTTTTCAGGCATTAGCACAACAAGAGGTTTTATAATCTGTTCACGAATCATGCAATGATTTAGAAATATGTGCTTTACATTGCCTAAATACTGTCTGCAATGCGAGCCATTTTAATGACAGCCACACATAAGGCATGATTTTATTAAAATTTAAATAGTGTGTGTGTGTGTGTGTGTGTGTGTGTGTGTGTGTGTGTGTGTGTGTGTGTGTGTGTGTGTGTGTGTGTGTGTGTGTATGTGTGTGTGTGTGTGTGTGTATGTGTGTGTGTGTTTTGTCTTGCGTCTGATCACAACAAAGGAGGAATAGTGACACATTACATGTGTGCAAATGCTGCAGAATCTAAGATGTGCTCGAATAACATTGCAGTGAGAAACAAATTAAAATTGCAATATATATATTAATATATATCTTTTGTGTGTTCTAGTAATTTAATACCTAGTAATTTGAACGGAAACTGTTCTGAAAGTTAACCCTCAGTTAAAGTCTCTCATTTTAATGTTTTCTCCAAACCTCAACCATATACGATTTTCTAAATGAGTGCATGGACAAGTTTCAAATGAAAACTTTTAGTTAAAACAGACTACACTTTAATTTTTGATGTCTGAAATGCAAAAAGTAAAGTATATCTATTGGCTAAACATTATTTATTCAATTTTAACTTGGACTTTGTAACCGCTAACTTCCCTGTAAGTTCTTAGTTCAAAGTGTTAAACAGACAAGTTTCTTGTCTCGAGAACAGAAAAAAAAACTCACACAGACTCAGACTAGGTTCAATCTTGTTTTATTAAGTTTGTGTTTCTTATTATTTCTGAGATCATTTAATTAAATACGCTTTAGAAATACTACAAATGAAAGACTGCATGAATAAATCACAAGATAGTTTGCACACAATTTGTGAACACGTCACTGAATCTCCTTTAAACTCTCCCAGTGAGAGCATGTCCACCATGGTGTTCTGCTGTGAGGAGAAGCTGGAGAGACTAACACAGGAGCAGATTATCTCCAAGACCAAGATGGTAGTCCAAGGCCTTGAGGCGCTGAAGAGCGACCATAGTCTCATGCTGCACAGCTTGATAGAGACCATCAGGTACTTGAACATGGACGAGGAGGCTGGCCTGGTGCATGAGAAATCTTCACTGCTGCACAAGTCTGTGGAGATGATTGAACTGGGCCTGGAGGAGGCACAGGTGAGGAAAGAAATGACGCAGTTAGAGCAGGTTTGGATCAGAAGGGTAAAGGTTAGGCTTAGACAAGGATCTAAAAATAGGAAGCGTGTAAGGAAGTCAGATGTAATAGACTGAAAAGCTTGTTAGATTATAATAATCTAATCAAAACTCATCCAATAAGCAGAAGTTCCCTGTTTTAAATGCCATGTTTGAATTGAGGGATACATTAGCAGGCTTGCCTGTGTTACATGTGTTACCCCTGCAGGTCATGACAGCACTGGCTGCACACCTGAATGCAGTGGAAGCAGAGAAACAGAAACTGCGAGCTCAGGTGCGACGACTTGTCCAGGAGAACAAGTGGCTGTGGGAGGAACTGGCCAATGTGCAGCAGAAACTGCAAACGTCTGAGCAGACTTTAGCCCAGGTAGAGGAGGAGAAGAAGCACCTGGAGTTCATGAAAGAGCTCAAGCAGTATGACCAGGAAGCCTTGCCAGAGGTAGAACATACACACTATCTATGCACTCTATGCTGGTGGCTCATCTGACATTGTAAACACTGGTCTGTTGCCTTGTGGCCACTTCACATATGTTTACATCTACTATAAAGTGAAGAGGCCTTTATTTGTCACATATACAGTACATTACAGCCCAGTGGATTTTTTTCTTTGCATGCCTAAGAGGTTTTTAATGTAGTGCCAACATTAATCAGGCAGGTCTTATTCGCCAATAACATGGTTTAAGGTCAGTAAATATTTGGATATTAAGACGTCTGTGTTTTGTAAGATTTTTGATTAAATCGCAGGTTTTCAGGTTTTTATTTTTTGTTACGTCGTACGCTAGTCTACATCCCACATTCACTGTTTAAACGAATGAAGCACTTAGTTTCTCCACACAAAATCCTTACGTGCAAAATCCTCATCACACAAATGAACATCTGAAATCTGCCACACTAAGTCAGAGGCATTCTGCAAACAAGCGTTGTGAACATAAGCTGATGAATAGAACACCTTGCCCTGCGTTAAGCATCGGAGTGGCTCTGTATGCTTTAGATTGTGTGGAATAAATCATTACACAGCAAGTCTTCGAGCTTGCCACATTTTCGCTTTTGTCATTGCCGTGCAACTATTTTCCGCTTGTCCAGCTAAAATTCTTTTTGGCTGTTTTTGTTGTTGTTGTTGTTGTTGTTGTGTTAGCATCAAGTGTTCAGTTTACCTTCGCATAACTTCTTCTAATAGATGACATCATTATGCTCCTGCTAAATTTCCTAAAAGTCTGCTAGATTTCCTCTCCTTAATTTTTCAATCCCGCTTTGGTTTTCACTTCCTCTCACAGTGAACTTTTTTGTACTGTAGGTGTTTTCTTGGTGTTTTTTCTGACCGAGTGCAGAATGGTGGCTCACTGGTTAATATTTTGAGGTCACCGATCAGAAGCTGAGGGCCTCAAACCCCAGCACCATCAATCTTCCACTGTTAAACCACTAAGCCTTTCTTTTTCATGTTTCTATATCATAACTGATCCAAGCTTCCTAACAAGCAATGGCATGCAAAGAAAAAAATCCACTGGGCTGTAATGTACTGTATATGTGACAAATAAAGGCCTCTTCACTTTATAGTAGATGTAAACATATGCGAAGTGGCCACAAGGCAACAGACCAGTGTTTACAATGTCAAATGAGCCACCAGCATAGAGGATAGTAATCAGTGTTCATTTGTGCTTCATTGAACAGCAAATTCTTGCATGCATATTACTTGCATGCCATTTTCCCATCATCCCTTACATAGCAAACCTTCCTACAAAACATTACCTTCAAGGTAAACGTGTCAATACATTTTTACTATAAGAATTTGATGTAAACACAGTATTCATGCTGAAATTATATACAATGTTATTTGATACCCAGTTTAAAAATAAATATTAAGTATATTTAATAATAAATATAAAGTTTTAACAGCTTTTTTACTGTTAGTTGCAAAAAGAAGTATTTAAATTAAGTTTTTTTTTTTAGAATGCTAGAGGGAAATATTGGCGATTGTATTCAGAGTTATGCTGAGGTTGTTATAAATGGAAATTTTGCAGCAGGACGGGGAAAATGAGGAGACATCAAAAGATCCTCTGGACGAGCTGTTCCCCAAAGATGAAGAGGCGAATCAACCACAAAGTAGGACATTTCTCTCATCTATTTCTATAAATGACATCTTTGAAGTGTTGCTCAGCTTCGTTATTGAAGAAGAAAGTGTGTCTTTATGGAATTATGAATTTTCTTGGTGTGTTCAGCATCACAGCAAGTGAGGAGTGTGGCAATGGCAGCAGCCAAGCAGGGATGTGAGGTGCCTGACCGCTTCAGAACCTTCTATAACCTGGTGATGCAGTACACCAACCAAGGCCGCTACGAAGTGGCAGTGCCATTATGTAAACAGGCTCTGGATGACCTGGAGAGGACAGTGGGCCATGATCACCCTGACGTAGCAGCCATGCTCAACATCCTCGCTTATGTATACAGGCCAGTCCTCATATATTTGCTATGAAAATAATAATAATAATAATAATAATAATAATAATAATAATAATAATAATAATAATAATAATAATAATAATAATAATAATAATAACAATAATAATAATTATTATTATTATTATTATTGTTGTTATTATTATTATAAAAAACTTAATTTTGTATAGCGCCTTTAAAAGTAGCTTCACAAAGAAATCACATAAAAACTACCCTAAAAAAGTATGTTTTAAGGTGGGATTTAAAGGGCAGGGAATTCCACAATTTGGGAGCCAAAGAAGAAAAAGCCCGATCATAATGATCAAGTCATGAGCATGTATCCTGAAATATTAGATTGTTGTTTTTTCACTAGTTTTACAGTGAATGTTTTATTAACCCAGGCCTCTGATTAGAATCTGTCATTTTATGGGGCACCAAATGTCACCACAATGACAGGGATATCTTACAGTTTTTATCTTGTCGGTCCCTGGCAAAAATTATAATTAAAATCCTTTAGATTCCTGTGGATTATGAGTTAGACTGAGGTGTAGGCAGAAAATGAATTAGGTGCATTAATAATTAAGGCAGATGGGCTTCATAAAGATAGTAAGACAAATGTGAAGTGATGAGTAGAAACTAACATCATCTTGTAGTTTCATTTCACTTTTTTAGTTTTTCCTCTTTATGTTAACAGGCAGGGATTTTTGAAAACACTTCTGTTTCTCTTTATTATTTTTAGCACAACTCTCAATTTCCACCTGTTTTGGGGTGTCCCTTTTCAGAGATGGTTAATGGCTCATATAAATTTGTAGCATTTTTTAAGTATTTCTGTTTCTATCTAGCCTACTAGTGGCAATATACAGTATACATAGAAAAGTAAGAAAAACAAATAGTTTTGTTTTTTCCACACAAATGTTTCTATCTTCAAAGTAAATGGTGATATCAAACCTATTTGAACTCCCTGAGATGCAACAAGTGGTTGTTCATAAACTTCACAAATTCAAAGGTGTTGTCTTCAACCACTAAAATTCTGTGTACGATTATTCCATCGGAAGGGAAAACGTCTCACATGAGTCCTGACTCATTTTATATCAGATTTGTGAAAAAAATAATTCATTTGTTTAAACTGATTACATGTATTAGTACAGTACAAACATTGAAACATGTCCTTTCTATGCATCTGCGGCTTGTTTGAAGAGGTATATTAATATGCACAAATATTCTAATTAAGTTGTTTATGTCCTCTTTCTATTAAAGGCACCAGAGTAATTTTAAAGAAGCATCTCGTCTCCTATATGATGCCGTGACAATCAGAGAGAGGACTCTGGGTGAGGAGCATCCCTCAGTAAGCTCCAACACATACACACACACACACACACACACACACACACACACACACACACAAAACGAGATAGTACAAAAAAAAACTTGAATTGTTTCAATTTCAACTCCATACTGTGGTCAGGCCTCAGTAGTCCCAGTCAGTTTGACAGTGACTCTCACCCTTCTCCATACTATTTTAACGATATTGTGTGTCGTTTCATCTGCAGGTGGCTGCCACGCTGAATAATCTTGCAGTGCTGAACGGGAAGATGGGGAAGTTCAAGGAGGCCGAGCCGCTGTGTAAAAGAGCTCTGGAGCTGAGGGAGAAGGTATCAAAAAAAGGCTTAATTATTCAGCTCCTGATGTCTTTTTAATTCTATACGTTGAGATTAATTGCGCCAAATTATATTAGAAAATATGGTGATCAGAACAATTACTGTAAACTAATAAAACTTTGTGAGTGTGTGTGTGTGTGTGTGTGTGTGTGTGTGTGTGTGTGTGTGTTGTTCCATAATCCTTAGGGATTAAGGATTAAAGTATTGTTCATTTTGTAAAGTTGCCATGTATATACATCACTTCATCTTTGATTACTTTTTTATAGCATGTCCCATCATACATACCTATGTACAGTGCTTTGCATTTATTTACATCTCTTAATTTACAACCTGCAGTTTAATCATTCTAAACACAATAAAAATTTGCATAATGTTTTTTGTTTATTGTAACTCAGAGGCTAATCAGACAGGAAAATGCTAACTGTTGGTTACACTGTTGGTTTACCGTGTCCGTACTTCGTAGATCCACGTTTGGCTACATTAACAGCATGACTCTGAGTTATCTCTAACAGCTTTACATATTGGATCCTGATATTTTTGCTGATTATTTTTGTTCAATTGTGTGTCTGTGTTGGTGTCCAGGTCCTGGGCTCAGAGCACCCAGATGTGGCCAAGCAGCTGAATAACCTGGCACTGGTTTGTCAGAACCAATGCAAGTATGAGGAGGTGGAGTATTACTACTGCAGAGCCCTCGACATATATGAGAAGAATCTGGGTCTTGATGACCCCAATGTTGCCAAAACAAAAAACAATCTGGTGAGTACCAGCACTACACTTGATGGTAAATGGTGTCCAGACAATTTGGTTCTTTGGGTTGTTTTTTTATGTCCCACAGCGCAGCACTCCAATGTTAGATTAGGGGTCCAAGCACCAACATGCTCAGAACCCAAAAGGATTTTTGGATATTTGCTAGGATTTTTCTCATTCATCCTTCATCCTCATTTCTTTACAAATCACTCCCCTTCTACTACTCAAAGAAAGCATGACTTGCCTGATCAAACAAATCCCCACCCCAACTTTGAACCTATAAACCACACAGTGAACCCTAAATCATACAATTATTTTTCCATGAAATTGGTTTTTAGGATTTGTGGAATATTTGAGAACAAGTCCTGGGATCCTCACACAATATTAGTGTCAAAAACTTAACAGAGATCTCAGTACTTATTAAAAGCAGGTTAAAATGTATACATGTACAAAGGGTAGAATGTGGTCATTTATGGGGGTGAACTTATGTTCTGTTTAACTGACTGGATCGTAATTCTCTCTGTCTGTCTGTCTGTCTGTCTGTCTGTCTGTCTGTCTGTCTGTCTCTCTCTCTCTCTCTCTCTCTCTCTCTCTCTCTCTCTCTCTCTCTCTCTCTCTCTCCAGCTCTCTCTCTTTCAGACACATGTTCATAATGCCATTGACAACTGACAGTATTGTTTTTGCATTTCTTCTAGGCCTCCTGCTATCTAAAACAGGGTAAATACAAGGAGGCTGAGATCCTGTACAAAGAGATTCTTACACAAGCACACAAGAAGGAATTTGGGACAGTAGATGGTGAGTAAACGCTGCGAATACCTAGACTAACTGGCATGACATACAACAGAATTATAGTTTTAACCTAATAAATATGGCTAATAAGACCAAACAGTTATACAAGTCACTGTACAGCTTCCCAAAGATGAGATCAGGAGTTTTTTGGCCTAATCTAATAATTTCTGGTCTGTTTTCTACAAATCTGTGTAGAAAATGCAATTCTTGTTCTTAGGTTTATTGTGTCATACTAATTCATATTTTTTTCTCTTACATTTACAGTAATGTAAATTTAACCCTCCACTCACATCACTACAATACTGATTACTGATTATATGTCTCTCTTGGTTACTTTTGTTACTCCATGGCCTCTCACATTATTTCTTTTTCTCTGCAATGTTATTTACATGTTTAACAAATAGCTCAAGACGTTGCTGAGAGAAGCTCAAGCTGATAATCGAGTGACCACTTCATGTCCTGAAGACCGAGAGTTACTAAACGTTGCATTATTTTGTTACTAGTCTAAAAAAGGCTTCATTTGTCAGTGTTTACTGTTGGACTGTCTAAGACAGAAAATGCCTGTGAAGTTATACAGTTTTAACTCCATATAAAAGGTAAAAACCTTTAAACAAATCAAAACAAAAACTTGGAACAATATTATCATCCGAGGATGTTTTTAGCTCTGTACTGGGCTTTTGTGCATTTATATAGACGGCTGTATAGAAATATCTACAGACGTTTTTATATAGATTTGAGATTATTTAATTTGATGAAAATATAGGTTTCTTAACATTAAAACCTCAAATATGTCTTGACTGAATTTGGGGCAAACGAAAAAAATTTTGGCCGTTTACATCATCAGACTCTTATAACTGTTATGACATGTTTCTGTATGTACATATGAATGTTCGCATGTGTATTTTACCTTTACTGATTATTTATTATTTACTTTATATGTGCTTTAATTTACTTATTAAAATTGTTACATTTGCTTCAACCTTTCTACTGTCTGATCTGTCTGGTGATTATTCTGTCTGATCAACAAAAAATGTTTTGATTTATTGATATGATTTGAATTAATTCTGTTGATTTCTGTGATCCTGGTTTCAATAAATCAGCATGTCAATGAATTTGAAAAATTTCTGATCTGTTTTTTTTTTTTTTTTTTGCCATTTATTTGAAAATAAATTTTATAAACTTTTCCTCATGTCAGACATCTCAAGATACAGATATACAAAATTCAATAATTAACCAGTGGCGCTTCACATCAGTTGTTAGGTTAGGTTATTTGTATCTGAATGTAGAGTTGTGTTTAGCTGTAGGTGTATAGTCAGGGAAATTCGCCAGAATGGGCTTACTACATTTATTTTGTAACTTTGAACCTATATCCCTGTTTCTCTCCTTCTAGCTGAAAACAAACCACTCTGGATGCATGCTGAAGAAGACAGAGTAAGTCACTAATCAAATGTGTCATAGTCTAGAGAACCCAGAGTCACATTTTTCACTATTATCCATCGCCACATTCTGAAGATCTCCCAATTAGCCAAGATTCACATCTGAGAGAGTTTTTATTTCTCCACTCTCTCACCCTTAGAGCCCGGGGGGTAATGACACTCATTATGATGAATATAAAGCCTGCCATGTGACCAGGTGAGCAAAACAAGGCCTAATTACACTGCCATGTTCACACAAGCAGATTCTTTCAGCATTAACGCTCTTATCCCAATACCTCTGTGGTCGAGAAGCCATGTGTTTGTGCAGGTTTAGCTTACATATCATTTCTTTCTATTTTTGTGGAAACTTTAATTATTCAGTAAGTTCAGGTATGTACAGTATGTACTAGTAACTACTATGGATTGTTCAGTAACCATATTAAACAGATAGATAGAGTCTGAGACACACAGCTTTGGGCATCAGATTTGAATGTGTTATGTGATTTTTCATAGCCCTATAATAAACAGCGCCATGCGGAGTCTCGGAGCTCTATATCGACATCTTGGCAAAAAGCAAGCAGCAGATTTTATGGAGGATTACGCCATGAGAACATACAAACAGGTCAGTGTCACACCATCTCAGGTTATAAAAACAAACACCAATCCCCTGAATCCTCTGACAAATGTAGAAAGAACATCCTATCATCTACTCGGTTACTTTTTTTAATCACACAGATCTGTTCCTAATGATGGGTACATTACACAGACACACCTCAAACCTCAGTTCTTTACTCAAAGCTATTCAACCTTCAACTATTCATACGTTGCCATTCAATTCAACTATTTGACTTCATTCATTCTCTCATTCATCCTGCCCTCACATTCCACTGCTTTACCTGCTCCTACATGGATTTCCTAAAGAATTGTTCTTCCTAAATACAGTCAGATCCATGTTTCAGTAAATGATTTCACCGGGATACTGCAGAATTATAAATAAGCACTGCTTCTGTAATCATAAAGTCTTTTCTGTACTCATCTCTTATTCATTTATTTAATAGTAGTACTGCCAGTATTTCCTGCCAGGCCTAACCTGCATCAGATGACTCATCTGATTTGCAATTCTTAATTTGAAAAAACACAATTTTGCTATTCTTTAGGTTTTACTCCTTATTACGTTAAATCAACAGGAAGTTTGTTTTTTTTATGCTTGTGTGTCTGCACCAGGGAGTCACTGTGGAGCCTCTGAATGATGAGTTCCGGAGGAGAAGCTCATCTCATTACAGCGTTAAGTATGAACCTGGAGATGATGGCAATGTGGAGTGGCGTGGGGTGAGTGCTTTTTACTAACACTCCAGTTAAACATGCATACTGCACATTCTAAACTCTACAGTACAATGTTATACAATAGGCAACATACACACACACACACACACACACACACACACACACACACACACACACACACACACACACACATAATACAACATAAGCATACCCAATTCTAAGTTTTATACAAAACACAATCAGCCTTGTAGTTAGAGCAGATATTTCTTAAATGTAAAAATGTAGAAATGTAGAAATCACTGTTGTCAACACCACTAATATGGAATTAACAACATTTACCCAGGTTTTAGGAATGTACAGTGTAATATATAAGATTGCATATATATCAATTATTTTATATTTTATATTTACATTCTAGCTTACTAAAGTAGAAATCCCAGTGTTGTAGGGTTCCTACACAGACCATTAAGCGTATCTCAGTCTCAGAATTTTCTAAACAACTACACTGTAGTCAGAAATTGTATAATTCATCATCATTTTTCGTTTAACCGTTGCCTGGGCCATTAGAAGGAATTCTTCTCAAGCCAAACCTCTCCAACAGTGGGTCTCAGCCTGTACTTATTCAGCACTGTATCATTATACAGAGATTTAATTAGCAATGTGCTTGCTAGTTCATTTTACAACTTCCCATTTGGATAGTGATGGATGATGTGGTTAGAGCTATTGGCCCTTACAAGAAACAAATCAAAGATGAAAAGGACTCATTGGTGCAGAAAATACAAATATAAAGAACCATAAATATTATTCTAATGGATAGAAATTGGTACTGTCCTGATATTGAAGGATGCATAATTAAGTCCCCTGATTGCTAAAGAGCAATAACCCTCACCACCTCAGATATATACTGTACTTGGAGTGTATTCTGCATGTGTTCATCTTTAGTGACTGACTGGTCAGGACCAGGAGGGTTTTAATTACCCCCCTGCTGTGAATGTTGCCGTGCAGTGGGTCAGTTTTTCGGCTGTATTTCTGCATCACGCTCAGCACTCTTCCGAACACTTCCGATTCAATTGATCCAGCAAATGAGTAACCAGATGAAAAAATGAAGCAAAGGTAATTCATGACACAGCAATTTACCTCAAAGCAGAATCTGGCTCAGAAATCTTTAGAGAGACATTAGTTTTCACTGTTGTTGCTTTCTAGTCTTTGAGCTCAACACTTTAATGCTAAGAATGATTTTTATTCGTTTTTAGTGGTTTAGTGTTTTTTCTGCCTTCTTCCACCATCTTCCTTCTTTTAATGTTCCTCCTTTTGCTCCCACAACAAATCAGATCTGATTGCATTTCTCTCTGAATTTCTCACTTGTCTGTTTATTCCTGTTTTAAACCTTTCTCTTTCTAGGATGTTTTTTTTGGCTTTATTTGGCTTTGTTACTACCAGGAGATGTGCATACAAGTGCAGGCGTTTTCAGATACGTTGAAAAAGGTAACCAAACAGGTTACCTTTTTGGAGTAAAAGGTAGGACTAGTACATAACAGAGGACACTAGGGAGAAACCATCTGGACTATAAGTGAGACTATGACATCTAACAAATGAACAACAACAACAAATGCTTAAAAAAGAAAGTCACAGAAACCAGAACTTAAATAGGAGTGTTATTGGAGAGTAACATGAACTGGGTGAGTGAACAGTGGGACATGTGACATGGTAATATAGTTCAGCAGCATAACACATGATCGTTGCTTTTTTGTGTTGGGTTAATTTACAGCTTCACGGTTACACAGTTAACAACCACAGCTGGGTCAAATGCCAAAGGCTTGAATTTATGAGACACTTACAGCGCTAAAGAAACACATCAGTCAGGGGTTTAGCATGGGACTGTGAGACAGTTTGATGTCTTGCTCACGTTTGTTTATTTACCAACTAACTCTCACTTTATAAACCTGATATCCTAAATGTACAATTTAGTCTACAGTATTTAAAATGCAAGTACAAGGATTTTACTTTCATTAAATGAAAATTAGTCATTAAGGAAAAAGCTATAAATAATACAGATTTACTGGATTTCCTTTCCTGGTAACTTTATTGTAAACCTATTGTAAACACTTTGCACTGGAACATGCATAAAGTAATTGTGTTATATTTTTAATAAACTGGCCAGTTTATTATATATAAATAATTCTGTAAAGCAATAGTTATAAGACTCTGAATTCTGTTATAAGATAAGATAAGATAAGATAAGATAAGATAAGATAAGATAAGATAAGATAAGATAAGACAAGTTAAGATAAGATAAGATATACCATTATTCATCCTACAATGGGGAAATTTCTCTGTTACAGCAGCTCCTTCAGACACTTAGGATGTAACAGTCTGTCACTGAAGAAGCTGCTCAGAGCTGAAACCGTTTCATACAGGGGGTGAGAGTCGTCCTCCAGCAATGATGATAGTTTTGCTACCATCCTCCTTTCTCCCACCTCCTATACAGTGTCCAGAGGAATCACTAGGACTGAGCTGGCCTTCCTGATCAGCTTGTCCAGTCTCTTCCTTTCTGCAGTAGAGAT
The DNA here is from genome assembly GCF_022655615.1 of Tachysurus fulvidraco. Taxonomy (NCBI): domain Eukaryota; kingdom Metazoa; phylum Chordata; class Actinopteri; order Siluriformes; family Bagridae; genus Tachysurus; species Tachysurus fulvidraco. Next base: position 28,172,910 of record NC_062519.1, read on the forward strand.
GCTGCTGCACCAGCATACCACACCATAGAATATGGCTGAGGCCACCACAGAGTCAGAAAAGGTCTTCAGTAGCTCTCCCTGCACTCCAAAAAACCGTAGTCTCCTCAGCAGAAAGAGTCTCTCCGCCCTTTCTTGTAGATTGCCTCAGTATTGTCTGTCCAGTCCAGTTTGCTGTTCAGATGAACACCCAGGTATTTGTAAGAGTCCACTCTCACAATGTCATTTCCCTGAAAGATCACTGGGGGTAATGTGCCTACAGAAATCCACCACCAGTCTTAATGATTATCTTAATGATTCCAAGACTTTCTATACTGATTCTTGTACTGTTATGCGTTTGCTTAAGAAAGAGCAGAGTGACAAGTTGTTTTGTGCAGGGTTTCACAAACTAAGATGAGGTTTGAGACATCATTTACAAAGAAAGACTATCTCAGTGTGGGGCAGCAAAGGCTTTCAAAATGTGCTTGGTGTAAAGAGCTTGGCCTTTAGTCTGTGCTAATAAGTGAGACACACTGAACGTTGCAGCCATTGTGTTCGCAAAAGAAGCTTACTTTAAAAAAAAAAAGGAAAGAATGTGACTATGGAAAAGGCCTAAAGGAATTACAAGTCTATTCTTAAAATGGCAGCTGGACGTGAGCCTAGACGTGAAATCGAGTGCTGTAATGATAAAGTTTTTATTTAACTAAGCATTTTTGTTTTAAAAATATGCCCGAACTTTCTTCTCTTTAATTGGCTTGCTTTGTTAAGATAAGAACTAGCATTTATTGCTTTTATTATTTGTTATTATTTACATCACAATTGATGATACCAATTAAGAAATATCCATTACTCACCTTACATAAGTAAGGAGCAAATAAAATATGAAAAGTGCAGATTATAATGATTAAATGTGTGTGGACCCTGATATATCCTTAGTGTGTGTAGATCCATATATTCATTGCAAATTCAGTTCTGTTTCCAACCAGCAGAGGGTGTTTAAATAACATTCAAATCTACACCCCATTAACACAGTTTTTTGTTGAATTATCTGTATAGACTGCACATGCTTGACATGAAATTCCTCCATGGCTAGTTTTGAAGCTACTAGTTTTAGTTTGCCAAAAGAACACAGGTGTAACGTGTCTGTGTGTGAGTGTGTTTGGTGTGTTTATCTGTAGTAAAGTCAGTGTTGATGGCATGTCAGTGTTGTTTGACAAGCCAGTAAATGGCTTTTCATCTGAAAAGGAGTGATCTGTCTGCTCTGTAGCTCTCTGATTGCTGATTATTGGCTTTCTCTCATGTGGTGACCTACATCTTGTTTTCCATGGAAACAAGGTTTATCACAAACACTGCTGTAATCCAGAAAGCACCGAATGACCTGAGCTGTTTGTTAGTCCTTTTATGAGGTTTGTGTGTGTGTGTGTGTGTGTGTGTGTGTGTGTGTGTGTGTGTGTGTGTGTGTGTGTGTGTGTGTGTGTGTGTGTGTGTGAGAGAGAGAGAGAGAGAGAGAGAGAGAGAGAGAGAGAGAGAGAGAGAGAGAGAGTTGCATATGCTATGTTGCATATGCTATGCTAAATAAATATACAATTTGACAATACAGTGTTTGCATGTAAGTAATTACCTCAGGTGTGTGTCCAACATGAATGGAAAATCTGACAGTTTTGAAAAGGAAAAAAGGAATTTTCATTGTGCTGTTAGGCCAAAGTCTTACTGCAGCTTTTACTTGAAAAACATAAAGAGCAAATACCAAGGTTTATTGTGCACATACCTATGTGGTTTTCCAAGGATAATTACACAAACATGTGTGTGTGTGTGTGTGTGTGTGTGTGTGTGTGTGTGTGTGTGTGTGTGTGTGTGTGTGTGTGTGTGTGTGTGTGTGTGTGTGTGTGTGTGTGTGTGTGTGTGTGTGTGTGTGTGTGTGTGTGTATAGGATGGCGTTTTGAAAAGGACTGGTTCTCTGGGTAAAATGCGAGAGGTGCTTCGCAGGAGCAGCGAGATGCTGGTGAAGAAACTGCAGGACACAATACTGCAAGATTCCCCTAACCCTTAGTAAGATTTGCATTTATTTACATAATGTTAAGGTGTTTACATATCCCAAAGGTATTTAGTAAAAATTCTATAAATTTGTAATATTCTACATTTTAGTGCTTTCTATTCAATCAGACTGTTGCTCGATATCAATTTATGCCACATTTTGTGTATTTCTTTTCAATTCTGTATGATTTTACTGTTTTTATAAGACTGCAGAGAACTAGTACACAGATTGCCACAGAACCGCTGACTTCCTTTCATTTTAATTTTAATTTTTACCTTGCATGATATTTCCAATAATATTTTGATACATGGAATTTTATTTCATACAACTTTTATAACTGCACTTTATCATTGATTTCCTCTAGCTTGAAGAGAGCAGCCTCACTGAATTACCTCAACAGGACAGGAGACAATTATGATCCTTTTCAGGTAAGATGACTCAGGGTTAATTAACCACTATTGAAAACAGCATTGTTTGCTACTCCTGTAACGTTTGTCAAGACACCTATGATCATGTTTTACATATTGCTTAATAATTACGAAAATATTTGCTGTAGAGATTTTCTGACATTGGGTCTGGTCACAGAGATCTGTGTCTTCACAGGAAGCTTAGGGTTTAAGCTTAGGCTCTATTCTACACTAATCTATTTAGGTGGAACCTGGTTAGAATGAAACAAGAAACAACATGAGTAGACATTTTTAGAGCATCATCTTACATTGAAATGTAAAAAAAACCCCAAAAAACATTCTGTTTTCACTCTTTCGTAACATAAAGCTGGCTATCAGCTAACTTATGACATATGTTCCTGTAACCAGGCATAAAGGAAGTGACAAATTCTGGAAAGGGATTTAGACGTATTGGAAGCGTTTACGTGTAGCTATCAGATTGGAAGAGAAAATAAGCTTTTTTTCAATTTGACATTTTCCAGGGAAGCACAGTGGCTTACTGGTAAGCATGTTTGGAGTTTGATTCCTGTGTCCGCCCTGTGTTTGTGCAGTTCTCCTCTTGCTTCAGGTGTTTCTTCTGGGTACTCCAGTTTCCTCCCACTCCATCTCTTCATTGTCTGTAGTGTGTGAATGGATGCCTGAGTGTGTGTGTGTGTGTGTGTGTGCGTGCGTGCGTGCGTGCGTGCGCGCGCGTGCGTGTGTGTGTGTAATTGTGGCCTGTGAGGCATTGGGACCCTATCTAAGTGTGTCTCCTACCTTGTGCCTTGAGTCACTACAGAAAATGAATGGATGGAGTTTCCATTACATTCAGTGAAAAATGTTTGCTTCCTGTATTTTTTAATTACAGGACCACAGCAGTCAAACTAGACAATTTGAGAGATTATACTTTATTGTATATTGTATGAGCTTCTACACCAAGAGTAGTCCTGGTCATTCAGCAAGAGGTTTTCGTGTATCATCAATGTATTTGAATAAAACTGCATAAAACACCACTTTTTTATTCAGCTTAAACTCTTTCTGTTCACAGAGTGGCAGAGCAGGCAGGCAGCTGAGAGACAGTCGAACCCTGAGCTCCAGCACTGTGGAACTGTATGGAGGCAGTGGAAATTAGGATACACACACAATTGCATGCACACAAATTCTTTTCTTTTAACTTTATCCATGCATTCATTTATTTCTAGCTTATGAGCCATACACAGCACAGCAAGAGTTTTCTCTTGTTAGTTGATCACTGTTATGAATAATTAATGAACGTGCCTGCACTATTTTTATATAAAATGTGAAATTTGATATTTGAAAATGGCTTTAATTTTTAATTTTAATCACCGTTTGAATGTTTGCACCTCTCAGGGAAAACTGACTCTCCCAAAAATAAAGCACAGATGACTAATCCCAGGTCATGAAACATTTTCCCTGTTTGTTTGATTGTTTTAGTTCAAAGCCACATGTACTGTACTCAGCTGGGCTGCTGTTTATGATTGTGAAGTGTATCATTAGGTTACAACCGCCTCATATTCAACAACAAAAAAAGGAAGAAATATTATGTAAAATGACATAATTGTGACATTACAGTTGTTAGATGTGTTTTTTGTGTGTGTTGTTGGAATCACAATGAACTGTTTTTTTAGCTGCATGAGCTACTCTGGGTTAAAGAGTACAAAACAGCTTTATCCTTATAATTTTTTCACTGTCACTGGGAAAGAGCTTCAAATCAAACTGAACAGTATAGTGGAAATTTCTGTTGATTTGTTTTCAAATAATCACAATTTCTGATTACTTTTTATTTCTATAGTTTTGTACCACATAAGGCTGTGAATTTCATTATATTGCACTTAAAAGTGCCCAAAATTCATGATTTACAAGCAGAATAAATACGTATAATAAAAAATAAATATTTGATCCCATTTTCTAGTATTTATTTCCAGGTTTTGCTTCTGGCATCTCACTTTTGAGTTCTGAATGAGATTTTAAATATCTGTTGATTTACTGACATTTAAATCTCCACACACACTATATCATTATTAACAATTGCCTAAAAGATGCTTTAATGTAATTAACTAATCAGATTTTTGAAAGGCAGTATGAAAACCATTGTTATATGGATGAATAAATGCAGTATGATGATAGTGATAATAACATTAATAATAATAATAATAATAACAATAATAATAATTATTGTTATTATTATTGTTATTATTATTATTGTTGTTGTTATTGTTATTATTATTATTATTATTATTATTATTATTATTATTATTATTATTATTAAATTACTAATATTTATTTATTATTATTATTATTATTATTATTAGTATTAATAGTAAAGTAAATAAAATAATAAAATTAAAAGTATTTACTACAAATACATACGGCATTCCTTGAAAAATAAAACAAATAATTAAATGTCCCCACAAATAATCTCACTGCAGATTAGCTCCTGACTAATCAAAGCTTTAACAAAAAACTCTTAATACCCGTCTGATAACATCGTTCGTTCCCCTTCATGTGATAATTTGGTGAGACAAAAGCCACACAAACAGACTGTATTTGTTTACAGACTGATTCTCATTCACACTCATCCTCAGTGACAGTAGAGCCGGAGGTCACGTGACCACAGAACAGCGCGAGACGGTGCAGCGCGAGACGGACACAACAGCCGCGGCTGCCGTTTGTCTCTAATCTTCCTGAACCGAGTGAGTGTTTACTATTTATTACTATTCTTTACTATTTTTTACTATTTATTACACTCGTTTTAATGTATCGTGTGTGTGTGTGCGTGTGTGTGTGCAGCAAACTGCTTATATGTTCGCACCAGGCTGCGTTATAGCTGCGATATAATTCGGTGTTTAACGTCATTGTTTACAGGTTGATTTTGTGTTAAATTACGACAGTGTTGAAAAATGCTCATGGATTTTGAGTGACGTTTTGAGTGACATTAACACACCGGTATAAAGTCATGGTATATTTTGGTGTTCGTTAAAAGAGACTTAAAGTGTTTCCTGCTGGTTGACCTACTTTCTTGGAATTGAAGCGCTGTGGATGGAATGAGGGAGAAAACATGGTGTCCTCAGCGTTTAATCCTGTGTCAGTGTGAGGACCTGCTAAACCATGCAGTCTGGGGCTCTTGTGTTTATTTACCTTTTTACACAACTCAATTGTATACACACAAGTGAATGTGTGTTTATTTGGCTGCAATAGGCTATGATGACATCTCCAGGGTTTTTAAAGTAGCTTACACTATTTACAAAGTAGCCTTGGTTTTGTTTTGTTTCAAATAGGGTATAATACTTTAACAAGATCATATCACAAGTTTACAAGCCGTTTGTGACTTTTTGCATGATTAAATGAATTGTTATAGAATTATCTATTTTATTACCTAGTTCTATTTCTAGGTATTCTATTATAGGTAATAGAATTGTCGGCTTTTTTCACAAGACTAAATACAAATGTATTGCCAAATGCGCATGTTTAGCCTTGGAGCCAGAAAAACCACACAACCATGATATAAAATTAAATATCTGAACTAATAACTGACCTATAACACACTATATGGCCTAACGTCTATTGCATGAACATCCCATTACAGATTTAGTCCACCTTTGCTGTTATAATAACCTCCTCTCTGCTGGGAAGGACGAATGGAGGTTAGATTTTGAAGCATAGTAAGTCAGAGGGGATTTGTGTTTTTTCAGCCATTAGAGTATTAGTGAGGTCAGGCACTAATGTTGGGTGAGGAGGTCAGGGGCACAGACAACATTTCTAATCATCCCAAAGCTTTTCAGTAGAGTTGAGCTCAGAGTTTTCTGCAGCACACTTAAGCTTGTCCACTTTAACCTTGGCATGCCATGTTTTTACAAATTCTCACTTTTGTGCAGAGGGGTGGTGTCCTGCTCTCATGTCCTGCTCTCATAGCACCATTGAAGGGAAATCTAAAACTGTACAGCATACAAAAGGCATACTGAGCAATTATGTGGTTTCACCTTTGTGGCAACTGTTTGAGGAAGAACCACGTATGGGTGTGACAGTCTGGCACCCAGATGCTGTCTAGCAAATACTGTTTACTAATATAATATATTTAATATTGTACTTACCACATAAATACAGCAGACTAAACCATTTTAAACAATAAAGGGGAAATATTAACTTGAAAGTTGCAAATCTTAAATTATAGAAATTAAAATATCAGGCCACAAGGGGGAGCTGCACAGGTAGTGTTATTATGGCTGATCAGTGCACCTGAGCACTTGAGGCTACAACATATGTGTGTGCTTGCAATGTGTCTCATTCCCATGGAACTGATTCTCGTCAGGGCATAAAAAGTGTGTGGGTAATGTAAAGAGGCATGTTACTTAAAATTTACTTTTGTACTGCAGGTAGTACTTTTTTTTCCTTTAAGGGTGTAAAAGATTGGAATCAGGCTTCATTTATTAAGGCCTGGCCTGAGAGAGCTTCATCCAAGGTTGTTCAGTGGGCATGAATCAACAATATTTTTACAGGTATATTTTTCATACAGGTTATTTCCTAGTGTGATAGCCAGATTACTGCTTGTTTGCATAGGATTTGCATACATACCTGTCCCATGGCATTTCCTCCTTTGTAAATAATCTAAATGTGCCTAATTTTCACATCTTCATTTCAGTAAACAATAACCTGTGCACCATGCTGTATTTCAGGTCCCGCTACAAACTTGGCAAACATGGCTCTTATCTCTATTGAAGATCTTGCTGAACTGGATGATGAGCAGTTAGATGAGGAAGCCACTGACAACTCCCACCCAGCCAATGAAGAGGAGGAGGAACGGCTGCTTGCTCACTGGCAGGCTGTGGGGCGGACGCATCAGGTCGCCGTCCCAAGAGGTAGAGTTTCTGAATTCACATCATAGTTCCATTTTCAGTTAATTCAATAGTTCCTTGTTCATTTGTTCAAAGAGCTTTAAGGCTGTAAGCAATAATTTAGCTTCTTACACATTTGGATATCAGGTGGGAGAAACAGTAAGATTAATGTTATAACAATCACAATACGACTGAATTGTTATTACTGAAAGCTAACCTTTGACCGCAAGCATTCAGTGAGTTGAATGAGGAACATGAAAGCTATCAAAAATTCTTTCATTAGTTTATTAGTTCCTGTTTTGAACTGGTCACACTTCTACAAGGCTAATGTAGAGAAGTGTACATGCTTTTGGCATTAGACAAAGTGCATGCCTAACAAGCTCGCCTCGAGCCACGTTGAGTTTCGAGCTCAAGCGTAATAAAAGCCATCTTGAAACCAGAATCTCTTTTTCCTCTTCCTTAATATCCATACAAGCTTCTTAGCTACAAGAAGATTGTGGTATAACTACACAAGCAAATGCCCGAAAGCAAATAAATGTTATCTGTATGAACAAGTCCTTGAGGATGCTGCACAGCTTAGTCAGTCAACATGTTTGTCTTCTCCCTGTTAGCTGATACACAGAGATGTGTTGAGAATTGAAGGGCTCTACAAGGTCACGTATTTTTTTCTGTGGATATAATGCACCCCAAGCTTGTCTACTGCATCGGGATTCACATTGAAAGCATTTCTTTGCCTTCAGTTTTACAGGTTTATAGTTGTATTCCATATAGAGAAATATTGTGCCAGTAAAACATTACAGGTGTGGTCTTTATATTTTCCCCTCAGAGATGACTGCACCAATTGTGGAGATGACGAGGAGGAATCAGCAATTGGAACAGGTTCCATCTGTCACCATAGCAACACATGAAAAGGTATAGGTTAGTCCCGAATAAATGTGTAACAGGATTTAAATATAGCCAACGAAAACGTTTTATACTCAGTGACGTGCTATATTGTAAAGAGTGACTATGAATGAACATAAACATACTTCCCCAAAATGTCCTGCAATAAATCCTTTAATAATTTCATTTGTGAAAGTTTTATTTCATTGGTTTGATTGTTAACATTAGCTTCTGCTTGTGTTTCTCAGACGATTATTAGCTACATTAGCTAGCTAGTTCGTTTAGCTAGAAAAGTTCATCTGCAACTTTTAGCTCACTAGACCAAGTTTACAAGTTTAAACGGTTAACTGTTCTATGTTTAGGACTTTATATAACCTACATAGAACCTTAGCACCATATATATGCCGGAAATAAACTTTATTTATTAAGGTTGTATAAAAAATAACAGGTCATATAATATTGTTTCCACATGGTAACTCATGCAGCATAGAAAATAAAGCACTGGTTATTCTCTTTGAAAAAATAAATCTGTTTTGGTTTTATGACAATAGTCTTGCTAATTCTGTGCAAGATGATATCTGAACATATATTTACATTTACATTTACAGCATTTGAAAGACACCCTTATCCAGAGCGACGTACAAAAGTGCTTTTAAGTGTCTATCACTGAATGCATTAACTGTGGGCCACTAGGTTACAGACTTAAGATACCATGAACCTAAAACACTGTTCAAACACTGGTTTTTTTTTTTTTTTTGGTTTTTAAATACACACATACAACAAACATGAACCTCAGTTATATGTGCATTTTTTAGTAGTTTACTAGTATTTTTTAGTAAATGCTTTTCAGCACTTCAGACTGGAACCTGCGTGCAAGCGGCTGTCACGGTTCACCTCCTCTTAAACACACTCCATAGGCTTCATCACTTCGGTATTGTCTTTGTGCAGCAGATTGATTCTGATTAGGATGGAATTTAACAGCTTCAAGGTCACATCGTGGAATTCACCCTGCACTTAATTAAAGACAAACAGGTTCAGAAATCTCATCAAACCAATTCAGCATGTCTTGACATGGCAACCTTCGGATTTTTTTCCTTTATACCAAAAACATTTTTTTACTGAAATTGTTCCTTAGACATGGAACATAAACACAAACGTTGCATTACTGCTATGGGACACAAAAAACACTCTTCATATATGTTCATGTTTTCTGAGCTAATTTTTTTCCCCACCTTGTTTGAGTTATCATTTAATAATAGCATTATTAAAGCACTGCACATTGTTCTGCTACAGACTGATAATGTCTGGCTGCTTGCAGTGGTGTGTGCACTCACTTTGCTCTAGCTGGGGCTCAGCAGTACATGCTTAGGCAGCAAAAAATGGCACTTTCCCAAACCTAAAGGCATGTTCCAAGCAAGTCATGCAAAAAAAAAGACCGACAGCACAGGGGTGTAGCATATAGTGTTGCTGAATCACTGCTCCAGGGTCCCTAATTTGGTCCAATCACTACGTGGTCTGGCTGTGTTAATTGTCCTTCTATGTGATTGTGTGCAAATGTAGGACTGAGGTCTTAAACCATGTGTTCCTGCTTCACACTGAGGGTTCTTGAGGCAGACTCCAGATCAGTACAATCCAGTATTACTGAAAAATTAAGAAATAAATTGTTTGTAGCTCATACATGATCAGATCTTTTAATATTGTTAACAAGTTATTAGTACTGAATTATAATTCCAGTAAAGTTTTTATTTTGGCCAAACCAATTTTCTATACCACTGTTTTTCTTCATACTCATGTTGAGAAATGACAATCACGCATGAACTATTAAGCATGTTTAAGGCAGCGATGATTTTTTTTTAATTTAGTGACAAATACAAAACTACATGAAAGGACACAGAGCTGAAAGTGCATTGTGCACTGAATCTTCCAGTAACGCAGCTCAGTCACAGCAGCTTCCATAGGCGAACACTCTTTCTCCTCATAAAGTGCCATTGCTTATTTCCTGAGTAAACCTCTAGGCTTGTCTGTCTTCATTTACATGTGTTGGTTTCATTTAGTCATTAATATGAAACAACCAAATTTCATACAATTATTTATACATTTTTTGTGTGTACAGTTGAAATAAATAAGTGATTTAAACTCAACTATATAATCTGTCCTGTGTATGTAAATTTACACAAACTCATGACTTTTTGTAGGAATAAATTTTATGCAAGGAAATTCATTCGTCTGATTAATTTGTGTGTGCTCCTGTGTGTGTTTTAGATGGGTGAGGTTGTCTATGAGGAAAGGGTGTATCCACCAGGAAAATGGGCCTGTATCACTGTTGGAGAAAAGATGTATGAACAGAGCATCTCAGTTGGCTTCATGAAACTCATGCGCTTCATCTGCAATGAGAACTCTGCCGGTATTGAACACATCTGAACACAAATCACAGCAAAGACTCTCTTTAACTCATGAACAAAATGCAGTTTATCTTTAATCGGTAATGATTCCTACAGGTCGTTACTTGGGCATGACTGTGCCTGTGGTGAATGGAATAACAATGTTGGAGGATGGAAGAGGCTTTGAAAGCGAGGTCCAGACTGCTTTCTACTTGCCTGCAGAGTTTCAGGCAAACCCTCCACAGTCTGCTGACCCAGACATTACCATCGTCCACAGGGACACGATGCGAGTGATCACCCGGTAAGATGGTTCCCTGTATGACTGGTCTTACTGTTAAACCAGGATTCATCTCATCTTGATCATTTTGTGCTTGCATGTTTGTGAAGATTTTTAGCCAATCAAGCTATTCTGAAATGTGTGGTAGTTCAGACTTCTGGCTTCAAATTGGCCAAGAGCCCCTTTAGAAAAGGGCTGTAGTGCATAACCATTTTCAGAAAGTTAAGTCGCATTACACACCTGCACATGTAGACATTTGGTAATAATCTTCATTTCACATTATGGAAGTTTTAAAGCAGCAAAAAGGAAATAAAAAGTAACTTTTCTTCAGTGGAAAATGTATGGTGATGTGTCTATGTGCCTCTTAGGGCTTTCTTTGGCACCACCACAGAGGAGACAGTCTCCCGGCAGATCAACCTGCTGTGGGAGCTGCTGGGAACATCTGATGACATTCACCAAGGCCAGTACATGGTTGCTGTTTATGAGAACCCTGGGGTCCCGTCCCGTCGAAACGAGATCTGGTTCATCTACCGGAACCCCTAAGGGGTTCTGCTTCTACACACACACACACACACACACACACACACATGCACGCACACACACGCACACACACAGCCATTGTTACAGCACCTCCCCTGTGGCACCAGAGATATAGACCGGGGAAATAGGATGAATAGAACAGGAAAGGGCTTAAATACTACCAACAGTATTAACTCAGGCAACTGAGGATTTAAGTGAATATTTATAGGTCATATAATAAAAATGTATTTTGCATATGATAAAAAATGCTATTGTTCCAGTAAGAGAGAATAAATTCATAATTACATCACAAATATTAAGTCACATATGAAGTGTACGATAGGAATCAGGGTAGATACAGTCCTCAGGTAGCATGTTTACACAGCTTGTATTACTTTTGTTTTAGACTCCAAGCCTCAGTTCTTGCTTTACAATTCCTCTCCAAAATTTGACAAACTCATGAGTGACCACGAGGGGGGCATATAACCCAGCCTTTTGTCCAGAACGTCACTATTTCTGTTAGATTGCCGAATTGTGTTTCTGCATCAATTTTATTTTACACTAATTTGACACGGTTCAGCTTTGTCTACTTTGATTTCTTTTAAAACATGTCACTGCATCACTGCATCTTCTATTAGCACCTCCCCACACACACCTACACACTTATTGTCAGATCTGTAATATTTTCTGCCGTCATCAATAGTTTATGTGAGAAAACTGTAGAAGTGTGAAATTCAGACTTCAAACTTAACTTCACTGTGTATTAGTAGGAATCTTTCAGGTAATATTACACTCCTTTTAAGACATTTTTAACTAAAGCTTTTCCATCAGCAAGACAGTTATTTCAGGTTCTACAAAGTGCTACTCATCAAGCGAATGCTAACACAATCACAGTAGGTATTAATGCACTAACTTACTTTTATACAAACCAAAGCTTTATGCAGCGTGACAAATCAGAGGTGTTTTTACAGACGGTTTTTACTGTGACTGGATTTAAAATTCAACTGTGATTTTAAATTATGATCAATAAGGTTAAGAAAAGAATTTTTTTTTACAAACACAAAGCTGAAGAAATAAACGAGAACATGTATGTATTTCCCCCTGTATATGCCTATTAGTTTGAATATTAAGAATGATCATATATTTTATTAACGGCAGTTAGTCTGTTTGACCACTAGGTGGCAATCATGACGAATTTAGTGTATTAGGATGTGCTACAGAATGGGACCATTAAGCTGTAGATACACTTTATAGTGTATGTCAAAAGATATTTTACCAACCTATAAATAATCACTGATTTGGTAACTTGATCTGTTTTTTTTGGCAGAATGTTCTCCTGTGTGTCACTTTCTTCCTTGTGTTTGTATTTGTCTCATATTCACATACACTTTCTACACTGGTGTTATTTCTGTTGAATAGAATCATAGCCTTATTGTGTCTTTTACCAAAAAAGCAGCAGATATCAATGTTATAAAGTAGCTGGAGTTTGTTATACTGTGGTGATGTAAAGTTCACATACTGTGGACCTTAAAGTGCATATATTGTGGACATTAGTTGTTGTTTTATGCTTTTCCTCTGATGAATAAAGTGCAGCTCTGGTAACTTTCTCTGGCCTGTGCTTAATTGTGTGAGAAATATAATAACATAATCTGTTATTGGGCACTGGGATAGGACCAGCAGAACAAATCATTAATCGGACATCCAAATTGCATTATAACATTATGTTAAAAATTTATATCACACATTTGCACTGTGATTTTATTTTTTTGTGAGGTTTGTGTAAGTAACATCGACGTCTTACAGACATTTGAAATAGTGTGAAATGAAATATCTTGGAATTGGAATTACTTTGGAATTTGGTTTGCTAGAATTGGGACTGTGCTGTAATATTGAGTTTGTTGTGTTGGTATTAGAATTAGTCTGGAGTTTGTTGTGCTGGTATTAGAATTAGGCTGGAGTTTGTTGTGCTGGTATTAGAATTAGTCTGGAGTTTGTTGTGCTGGTATTAGAATTAGGCTGGAGTTTGTTGTGCTGGTATTAGAATTAGTCTCATGTTTGTTGTGCTGGTATTAGAATTAGTCTCATGTTTGTTGTGCTGGTATTAGAATTAGTCTGGAGTTTGTTGTGTTGGTATGTTTGTTGTGCTGGTATTAGAATTAGTCTTGTGTTTGTAGTGCTGGTATTAGAATTAGTCTGGAGTTTGTTGTGTTGGTATTAGAATTAGTCTCATGTTTGTTGTGCTGGTATTAGAATTAGTCTGGAGTTTGTTGTGTTGGTATTAGAATTAGTCTCATGTTTGTTGTGCTGGTATTAGAATTAGTCTGGAGTTTGTTGTGTTGGTATGTTTGTTGTGCTGGTATTAGAATTAGTCTCGTGTTTGTAGTGCTGGTATTAGAATTAGTCTGGAGTTTGTTGTGTTGGTATTAGAATTAGTCTGGAGTTTGTTGTGTTGGTATTAGAATTAGTCTCATGTTTGTTGTGCTGGTATTAGAATTAGGCTGGAGTTTGTTGTGCTGGTATTAGAATTAGGCTGGAGTTTGTTGTGTTGGTATTAGAATTAGTCTCATGTTTGTTGCGCTGGTATTAGAATTAGTCTGTTGTTTGTTGTGGTACAAAAATATTTAGGATCAAAAGTGGTGCCAAAGAGCTTGAGTAAGTGTCTGAATTTTTTTATTATTATAATTGGAATGAGCCAAGAATAGAGTCTGTTATAATATAGGTTGGATCTAGTCTGTAATTTTATGTCCTACAAATAGATTGGAATTGTGTGTCTTAGTATCAGAATTGTCAAAGCTGGAATGAGGATGAAGTTTTATGTGGGAGAATAAACATAAACTTAACTTAACCTGGAATATTGAGTGCTAGAAGTGCTGTAACTTAACCTGGAAGTGATTCAAAAGAAGTAAGAACCGGTTTGACGGTACAACCTCCACCCTCCTCCAGGTATAGTGACACTATGTAAGGTGACTATGTAGTGCACTATGTGTTCAACAGGCAGCTTTTCGGGATTCGACCTCGCTTCTAAGCTCGTTTGTGGGCGGGACTTGGTCGAATTTGTGGGCGGATCTTAGTCTCAATTGTGGGCGGGACTTGGGTAGTTAAGGCGTGGCTTTTCGCTGGGACTCGAGCGTGGGAGAGATAACGACTAACCAGATGTAACGAGACTCGATCACAAAGCGTGTTATTGTTTTTTTTTTTCGTGACTTGACGTTTTTACGGAAAAAAACTAAATAAGTCTGGTGCCTGGACTTCCTGCTAAACCAGACGCAGCTGGAGGGAGGAGCAGAAGTGGTAAAATATCCAGAGCTTCTTCTAGGAAAGAAAGTTGTGCGTAATGAAAGCAGCATGGAGCGCTTTCCACATCCCCCCAGCGGATCTGTAGTTCTCCTCTAAACCAGGTCGCTGTTGTTCACCTATAAAATAAAACGTGGGGAAGAGCTTTTATCCGACCTGTTGGTAGTTGTTGTGTCCTGTTTGTGTTCAAGCTGAAACATGAGTCTGGGAAGCCGGACACGGACCGCTGCTGTGTTCACAGTCTACACGCTTCTTCACCAAGGTATGAACACATCCTTATTCATTTTAGTCCTGTAACTATAAAGTCTATTAAAGTCTAGTGCATGTAGATCAGCACTAAACAACATGAGCTTCACAAGTTTAGATTTGTGTGTCCAAAAGCCTCCAGTCCTGGTCCTGTGTCTCATGCGTTCAATGGAGAGGATTAAAGTTCCCAGTGCTCTTGTGGCCAAATGGTTGCTCTCTAAACAAAAGGATGATTGCATTAAGGCTTGTAAAGCAACGGTTAAGGATTTCACCCATTTGCATAATTGCATATCAGGGAAAAGGTCCAAATAAAACCTGCATCCATCTATGGCTCATTGATTCTAACTGTATTTCAACAATCTCTGAATAGTGACCTTCCTAACTGGGAACTACAGATGGTTTTCCATCTTAAACAGGACTCTAAATGATGACCATAACATTATTACCTTCTTCTACTTGTTCCATTTACTTTTCAACATGTACACACATCTCTGCACTGCTATAGCCTTTATATTTGTTCACTATAATGTTTTTATATATTATATATAATATACATATATAATATTACACGCTGTACATATATAAATAAATATAATTACATACTGTACACATGCTACATATTAATATGCACAATTGCTACTCTTTGCACTTTTGGTAGATGCCAAACTGCATTTGGTTGCTGTGTACCTGTACTATGCAATGACAATAAAGTTGTATCTATCAAACTAACTAACTAATCTGGAGAATTCAACAGGCTCTTTCATGGCTTTGGTGAGCAAAGGGGAGCAGTCTAAGATTAATTCCAGACTCCATACTGCTCTGAATGTTCTTTCAATGAAACCAAGATGCCGCTGGTGTTTTGTATATTGCGTTGCTCCGATGTCTATAAGAGAATAGAAGTGATATTGATGCATTTTTACAGGACAGTAGGTGTGAAATCTGAGTGTGTGTTCCATATGAGTGCTGAGTACTGAATGCTCTGCCTGCATAATGCATCCCAGGGGACCCAGGTGAGGCAGCATAGGGAGGTAAAGGGAGGACATTGTGTGTGGGGGTGGATAAGAGAACGTTGTGTTGTGTATGGCTGAAGTATTCCTCCTGGGGCCCACTGAGGAAGTAGTGTAACATTTGCATGGGTGCCTAAAAGATAAAAGCACGCAGGGCATCGGCACTTCACAGGTACTTGAAGGCCTGGTCGATGTTTACGAACATCAGGGGAGCCGTCACACTCCTTTGTTGTGCTAATTGGAGCGGGTCTGGGAAAGCTGATCTCTCACAATGTTCAAATAAATGTGCAAGGTGTGAGGACTGACTGGATTTTTGATGCTATATTGTCAGAACTGTATTCTTTTATGAGCTGCATTTTATATTTTATTGTACAGCACCTCTTATGTGATCAAGTAATTTTGGACCTACATTGATGTTTCCCACCTCTTCATTATATAATGGGCTATTTTTTTTTTATGTAGATTTGCTTAATTCTGTTTGTCGTGTGTGTGTGTGTGTGTGAGAGAGAGAGAGAGAGAGAGAGAGAGATCCCATAGTTGTACTTTTAATTTATTTTTCTAGGAGGAAATTTCTTAATATTGAATATTTATTTTGTCACAGCTAAGTCAGTGTGGTTCAGTGTCATCAAAGGATATAGCACAGATTTGTGGTGCCTTTTAGTGCTGGAAGGGTTTCTGGTTCAAAAGTTCCTAAAAGAGCTTCCCAGGATAGAATTACAAAGCTCTTTTAATATTGAGTCCTTGAAAAGCCCATGTCATTAAAAGCAGACTGAGAGTTTCCTCAAAGAATACTTTTGACTTTTCGTTTGGAGCCTTTTAGCGGTGGTTATTTGGAAACGTCATGCTCTACCGCAGTGTTGTAAACAGTGGCTCATACAACTCAAAATCTTTATAAACAGTGTATCAGGAAACCTTTTCAGTAACAGATAAGGTATAATTTGTGGCCCACTACATTTTCTTACATTTGTTAAAATGTCATGAAATGAGTTTGGGGAATAAACCATTGTTTGTTTGTTTTTATTTGATTTTTCTTAGCTGAGTAACTGACCTATGTGCTCTCAAGGCTTTTCCTCAAACAAGTCAAAAAGTGTGTATCCCTCCAGAGCCTGGGTGGTTTTTATCCGAAATAAAATATACAAAAGTCCCACTCCATGAAGCAAAATTAACTGAAAAATAATTTGAGAATATGCTGGAGGCAGTTATACTGGCACAACCTCTGACGCTTTGTCTGCGGGCCACAAAGTCTTTTCTATCTTTTGTATAATTTTCTGGTCAGCTTCAGAATTCCAATTTGCAGCAGTTTCCAATGGGGAAAAAAAGGTGGAATACACTAAGATTTAAAAAAAATAATAAAAAAAATTACTTTTTTTTTTTAAAAAAAAGAAGTTAGTTGGCAGTAAATGGGATAATCTTGTGTTTGCTGATGGACTGCTAGAAAATGTCTGTGGTTGGTCTGTGAAATATCACTCAACAATTCCTGAGAGAGAGAGAGAGAGAGAGAGAGTGAGAGTGAGAGAGTTTTGCAGTTGGTTAAACAGGGCATACAATATTAGTATTATTATTAATTTTACTATATTTAGATGTTTTGTATTGTTAGTATTTTTCAGAGGGCTGTATATTGGTCCAGAACGAGCTTTTGGTTCCTTACAGCTCCAGGCTTTGATCCTGAGCTCAAATGACTGCCTTTTACTTTTCAATTTTGCTTGAGTTTTCTCAGAGTTCTCTTCATTAAAAAAACCCAAAAAACATGCAAGTTGGCAGATAAAGGAAAAAAAGTACATCACTTGTTTTAGTTAGTTTGCTTAAGTTTTGCTAATAAAAGTTGAACATAAGGGCAGTAAGGTTCATAATTTCCCTCCACTTTGGGAACACACACAGGTTGAGAATGACGTGAAGCCGAGTACCGCATTACTGAAGGTGAAGAAAAGAACAATTTGACATGTTAATTAAGATCTGTTTCTTTTTGTCATAAGGGAACACAAACGTTTGCACACTCTGCTATAAGCCTGAGAAAATATATTCTAAATCTTATCCATAATTCCATGTCTACTCCGTGTTGAGAGGTCAGCATGATTAAGAAGATGGATTGTGTTCTCTGCTGTCTGGCTGTTGCCACCTGTCATTCCATGATTACATTTTAAATAGTGTGTGTGTGTGTGTGTGTGTGTGAGTGAGAGAGAGAGAGAGAGAGAGAAGGGGGGTTAATAGTGTGCATGTGCTTTGGTTAATGGTGAACATGCTGATGGAGGAAGCAGCTGTTAAGGGGCTGTGGGTGTGTGTATTCCTGTCACAAGCCCAGTATTCCCAGGATAGGCTCTGCATCCACTACAACTCAGACCACAATAAAGCACTTTCTAAAGAACAATTAATTCAATTTATGAGTAAGGAATTTGTGTTTTACACTAAGAGCAGTTAGTATTGGAAATGACAATGATGCATTGAGTAAATAATAAAACAGAAAAGAATATTTTGTCATGTAGTATAAATAGTGTGAGGCGTGTGTTCACACCGAAACAAGAAGTACATTACAAGAATCCAGAAGATTTTCTTATTCAACTAAAAAATAAAGTGTAGAATGTTGAACACCTCCGCGATCCATGCGAGCAGCTTTTCTTGCATAGAGGAAGAGCAGGGGAGCTACCAGACACTGTCATCATGAAAAAATGTTCATCCAGTGTCGGACAACACTTCAGTGGATAAAATATTTATAATATTTAAGGTATCATAACATTTAAAAGAAACCAGGTAATGATTGGATCGTTACTGTGTGTAAAGATATTTAGTGTAAAATGACCATCATAAGATTAAACGAAAAAAAAAAACAGCACAGGTAAGAACCCCCTTTCTGGCATAACAATACAGTTCATTGTGTCTGCGTAGTTTCCTCCGAAGTCCTAAAAACATGCTAGTAGGTAAATAATCTATTCAAAATTGCCCCTGGGTGTGAATGTGTGTATCCATGCTGCTCTGTGATAGTTGTGTTCCCAGGCTAGACTGCACATAGGCTCCTGATACACCTTGATCTTGAAGTGGAGAAAGAATAATAACTCCCAGCTCTTCCTTTTCTCTGATGATACACCATCACCTTTCTCCTTAAAAAGCACTACAGGCTCCGTGTCCAATCATGTCTCTGTGTTATTAAAATGCTCAATAGAGCCTGAATTTGGCTGAAGATAATATAACAATGGACAGAAGACATCTTGAGCTGTTTGATCAGACGCTTAATTAAGTGGCACAATGACAGCCACGGCGGTGGCTTAAAGCCCACTCTTATGTCGGACACTTCTGGTAGTGAAGAAATACAGAGGTCTGAGCTGCTTTTACCTCAGGCCTACTGTTTTTAAACCTGGAATGGAGACTTTCACTTAGCCACACTTCTGTGACCGAAGTTTTCGTAGGTTGTTTTAGTAGGAGATAATGAACAGTTTCTAGTGTTAAACTTCCAGTGACAGTGAAGGCTGTTATTTGTGTAAGGTAAGATAAGGTCACAATTCTGTTCGAATGTGGTTATGGTGCTTTTGATGTTTGAGGTTCATGGCTGTGGATTGTATAACATTTTGTAGCTTTCACATAGTCGTAATTCAAAAAGCTGAAACTAAATTTATTCATATCAAAGATGCATTTCTGAGGTTACTGTTATACAAAGAGTTACAATTCATTTTACAAGGCCATGTGCCAGATGACTAAGGCTTTATTAAGGGAAACATTAGCATCTTGTCATCCTCTGCTAAATGTCTTCCTGCTACAGCTGTAATCCATTTTGGTTTTGGGCCGAAACCAGTAAAGGAGCTTAGCCAATTCCTGTTCTGGGCAGAGTGGAGCGCTACGCACAGAACATCTAGCCTATAATTTCCTTTAACAGATGGTTAATGCATCTTTTACCTGATCTAGCTACAGCATGTAGAATTGTAATTGGTCTTAGAAGTGAACCAAGAGGTACACCAAAGTAGAGAGTCGTGCTGAGAGACGAATTATTTGTAAATCATGTAAGGAAATATATTATAAAGGGGGATTCGTGGTTAGCATGTTTGCTTCACACCTCTGTTGTTGGGAGTTTGATTTCTGCCTCTGCTCTGTGCGTGTGGAGTTTGAGTTTTCTACCTGTGCTTTGAGGGTTTTCCTCCCAGGTTTCTTCCCCAGGGCAACTGGCATGTCTAAATTGAGTGTGTGTATGTGCTGTTGAACCCTGTGATGGTTTGGCACCCAGTCCAGGGTGTCCTTTTGTTTTATTGCAGAGTCCCTTGGGATACGTTTCAGGCTATCTGATGCCCTGTGTAGGATAAACAATACACCGGATGGATGGACTGATTTCTATTATAAAATAATTGTATTTTTATTTTGAGTATCAAAAACAAGAATTATTATCTATATTAAACTATTGTGTAAAATTTTCAAATATATGCCACTTTGTGTATTTAAATATCATTCCAGTGCTACTCTTATGTTCTAGACATTTTCCTCATGTTACAGTAATGTTTAGATCAGCAGCTTAGAGGCAAAGAAAGGCATTTATTTAACTCGATTAAACTGCTCTTGACTTTGGCAGTGTGTATAGAGGCATTATAATCATGCAATGGGAAAGATTGTAAAAGCAGTGTGTTTGCACCGTCGGCTGTTCCTGTCCTGTAAAATGACCACATGTTCTGTGGTGATTATATGACCCTGTAAAGCAATCAGACCCTGTGACTTCTACTTGTACTGGGACTGAGCCAACAAAAAAGGTTTAAAATGTTAGCAGGAGATGATGTGGGATTCAGGCATCATGAATACATCTGGATGTAGGAAAATTCTGAAAGCTGATTCAAATTTCTAGACCCAGAAATGTATTTTCTTGACCCAGCTATTACCCAGGCAGGTTGTAGGCTCACCTGTCCATCCTCCGATACACGTGAAGCCAGTTTACTGCATCTTTTTGAACTGCTGCTCATGCTGCATCTCATGGCAGCAAAGCACACTTGGCGGAACAGCTACATGACCTCACAGACACCCATGATGTCCCCAAAGCCCATGCTTTGGCTAGTGCAACAGTGATTGATAGTGGTGTGAGGTCATGCCATCCATACATGGTAAGTAGATGAACTTGCAATCTGACAGTGTAGCAAATGCTTTCTAGATGCACCACTTGGAAATCTATTGTCTCAGTTTTGTGTTGTTTACATCAGGGAGTCGCTCTGAGATTTCATGGTTTTGTAATCCCAAAAAAATGTACGGACAAAAATCAAACTCTGCGATATTCCTGGGAGCGTACAATTTTCAATAATACAGGTAGATTTGAGCCAAGACATGGCTTGTACAATTCAGACTCTGCTCTTTTTGGTTCACGTGCATCAAACATCAGTCCATCATCACAGAAAATCATTACATACATGTCTTCACTGTTTGCAGTTTAAAAGATGAATCCTGTGCTTAAAATTTCACTGATTTGATTAGATTTCTGCAAAATGATTCAAAACACTAAGTTGTGAATCAGGTTATGCTTCAGTGTTTGGTTTACAAGCGGCGGTTCTGTCATTATTTTTAGGTTTGTGTTTGGTCTCAGTTTTGGTAGAGAATGAGTCCTCATTACAGTGACTTGTGCTGTCATAATCACGTTTGTGTTATTCAGCAATAACTCACATCATAGCTGATCAGTCA
The DNA here is from genome assembly GCF_022655615.1 of Tachysurus fulvidraco. Classification (NCBI taxonomy): domain Eukaryota; kingdom Metazoa; phylum Chordata; class Actinopteri; order Siluriformes; family Bagridae; genus Tachysurus; species Tachysurus fulvidraco. Next base: position 28,194,439 of record NC_062519.1, read on the forward strand.
TCACTGAGGAGCTTCAATTGAGCTGCATGGATGCCATTGCCTGATTTTTGTCCTGTCATGATATTAGAGAATTTTTCTGTTTGACACAAAGAATTAGGCTTTGTTTTGAATCAGATGTAGTTTGTACATGCAGACATCATTTGCTAAATAACTACTTATCTGCCTTTTTTTTTCAACATTTTACATTTAAAAAAATCTTTGTTACATTTATAATAGAAATGTGTCCAAACCATCAGTCTGCACATCTCTAATTATATTTGATTTACATGAGAGTTAATGTTGGTCTTCATGTGGTATGGTTTATGTAATACACACTCATGTCCCTTACTCTTTGATTACAAGGTTCAAAATCATACATGAAAGATTAAAACATCATTGCTGTATATTTCTGTGTAAAAGCCTCTTTGATATCCTGAAGATGGTGCCAGGCAAAATAAGAGCAGGTATTATTGGTGTGTGGAACTGCTGCTAAAATTCAAAGCATTATTTGAGTGCAAGTGGTTCTTAGTTATATAAGTTAAATTAGATCGAAGTTCATATGCATTGGGTTATGAGTAGTCTTTTTTTTTTTTCCAACACCTTAGCACTCTTTCTTCACATCATGGGCTTTTATGTAGTAAAATGAATCCATGTGGATTATTTTAGCTGGAACATGTCCACTCCTGCCCTGTTAATTCGTGAGCAGGAGTTGTGAGGAGAATAAGAGGGTAAAACCTATTTTATTTTGTTCTTTTGGAACAAAACGTTTGGACAAATACTTTAATCCTGTTCAAATTAAATCCAGCCAGTCAAATCCTTCACCAAAAATTATATTACCAAATCTCATTGAGTTATATTCCTGTTGCTGTATATTCCACCCAGACAGAGGAGGGAGAATCTCCAAAATGAGGGGAAATGACAAACCGACAAGAACAGACAAAAACCAGACAGACAAAACAAGCAAACGGGAATGTAAACAAGCAACAAAATTTGAAAATGTAAAATTTAACTGTTCTTTATTTGTCTCTGTAGAGCAGGGGTGTCAAACTCTAGCTCGTGGGCCACATTATGATTATATTTTTGTAATTATATTTGGCCCGCTAGATCATATCAGATGTGCATTACAGCTGGCTAGCCGCATGCTCCGCTAATACTACAAATCCCTGAATGCCTTGCCACTGTATTGACGCGTAGTCACGAACAGCAAGCGCCCCTCATTCTCTGTTGACAGTCATTAACAACCACGTTACAGTCATATCGGGCAAGTTAATTCACCCTCCACAAAAATGACCAAACGAAAGATGAACAATAGGAGCTTTCAAGACAGGAGGGAGGCAGATTATCTGTTCACGAAGGACAGACCTATTTGTCTTGTGTACAAACGGAGCTAACGTGTCTGTAACGAAAGAATATAACATAAGAAGACACTATGAAGCGAAGCATTATGTGAAGTATAAGGACCTGGACGTAAAGCAGAAGCTCCAGAAGGCGGAGGAGATGAAAAAAGTCTGGTTTCCCGGCAGACTATGTTCATGAAAGCAAAATCAAAAAGTGAAGCTGCTGTAAAGGCTGTAAAGCTTTATTGTGGCAGCAGAGATCGCAAAATCTGCCCTTTAATGAGGGAGAGTTTGTCAAAAAGTGTATGTATCAAAGTTTGCGAAATGAACACCACTGATGTGTCTTTTATTACAAATTTAATTTCTTATGTGTTTAATATCAAGCTCTGGTTGTTCCAAATCCTGTGTTTAAACAAAACTAAAGTTTATTTCCATATGAAAAAGGGTGACTTTATCTGTTTTATATTTTGGCCAACTGTGAATTTGAGTTCGACACCCCTGCTGTAGAGTCTATAAACTAAGGAACAATGAAAATGGACAAAATAAAAACCAGCCAGTTTTTTGACAACAAAAGTTGCTGTCATTATAATTACTGTGATAGAAAATCCCTACATGTCTTACTAATTACAGTGATGTGGTTTGGCTTGTCAGTCAACTAAGCCGTGCCTTCATTTTATAATGTCATGTTATGCAAGTTTAAAGCCAAAAGCAAATTCATAATTTTTTTAGATACTGAAACATTTCTGTCACACATTTATATTACTTAGCAACAGGCTGGTCTTCACAAATAAATTTTCTTTGTTGTAGGTGTCACAGGGCTAGTTTTGGTAATTGGTGCCAAACACAGGTATGCTGTTTGTATGGGTTATTTTATTTATTTTATTTTATTTATTTATTTGTTTTTGTTTGTTTGTTTGTTTATTTAAATAGAGAGGCAGTTAATTATACCACATTCCAGTAAAATCTTTAACAGTGTGAAGGATGGCCATGGCAGGGGTGTGTGTGTGTGTGTGTGTGTGTTTGTGTCGGGGCTTCCAGCAGGGTGCATGGTGTGAACAGCCCCCATGGCATGAACACCCCCATACTGTAGCTGGATCAGATTAGCCAGATTTTATGAGCTCCATAGGCATGCTGCATTTGTTCTCACTATAAGGTTGTGGAAACCAAGGGTTAGGCGGTGAGGAAGAAGGTTTGACAGAGGGGTGGTCTTAAATCCCTATAGAGCGTAAATCGATTTCTGAACCTCAGCCAGAAAACAGGCTTCTCCTCTCATAGCCTGTAGCACAACTAAAAACTTGCCCATTCCCAGGACCCTGCTGGCATGGACCCCACGGAGAGCTCCCCTCCCCCACTGCTCTTATAGACTTTGTACTATAAACACGAAGAGGCTTGTGTTCCCCCCTTTTTTGCTATTCATTCATTCAGCTAATAATACATGGTGTAGAGTTTCCACAAGTGTTGAGGTGTAGTTTGGCCTTCCAGGATGGCTTGTGAATAGAAGTTGTTGCTTGGGAATCGGGTAGATCGTGCCGTGTTCTGTTGTGGAGGCTCTACCCTTGACAGTGGCCTTTGCTAAAAGGGGGGGGAAATGAGGGGGAAAATCATTGTCTTTTGTCACCTTAGCGCAAGTCGATCCATCTGCAGTTCTTGTTTGTACAGAGATGTACACACTTAAGGCTACAGGATATTTTTAGCACACGATGATGGATCTTTAGCTCACAGGTGGGCACAAGAACAAAGAAGGAACCACAAGGACAAAAGGAAGGAAGGTTGGAGGGCCACTTGGCCAGTCAATAACAATTACAACACTGTGATAACATTTTCACTAAGCACATCTGTGGAGGACAATCTGACGGTTTTCAGTGCTGCTTAACAGGAACCATATCACAATTAACAGAAGGTGAAACTAATTGTTTAATGAAGAAATCACAATAAGGCAACATCAGAACTTCCACTATTTTAAGATCCCCTACAAGTCTGCATACTTAACAACATTGTTAGGATGAATCCATAAAAAAAATTACTAGCTATATATGCACACTACATGGAGTTTAACATTATGGCAATCTCAGTTCCATGCCATTTGAAATTCAGCCACAGCAAAGCATCGAACTATGCGTTATTATTATTTTTTTGTTTGTTTGATTTAAAAAAAATTTCCCATCTCTCTTTCCTACATGGTTATATGTAAGGGTCTTTCAACAAACCTTTTTTTTTATTTTATTTTTTTATAGAAACTTTCAACAGACTAGAAGTAAAATTTGGCTTAATGTGACTAATATATTCATCTTTTCACTATAACAAATGCTGGTTTTGCCATGAACTATTGACCATCTCTTTGTACATCTATAGTCTCTTTGCATAACACTGCAAAAAATCTGGCCTTTTGATAACCCTTGAAGATTCATACGTTATGCACAGATGTTGGGAAACAGAGGTGACCATCAGGTCACACACATAAACTTTATTCCTCCCACGTACATCACTAAGCCTTAAGAAAATAACACCTTGTTCTTGACATGACTGTAATCAGAGAGGATTTACTTTCTTTAATCAGTACACCCCCCCAATCCCCATCCCTAGCTATCGTATTATCCTCCTAACATGCCTGGGAGCACATTTTACAAAAACAAAACACAACTATAGAACCCCAGGAGGACATCCCTGCTCTCTTGTCTATGGAGTTTAATATGCGTGTCCAAAATGTGTAGAGCAACACCTGTTTAGCCATGTCCATGTGAATATAACTTCTCTGATGGGGGAACAGCTGGAAAAATAGGCCACTTCCTGCCCAAGATGGGTCCCCACTTCATGGCAGACAACGGGGTGCCCTGAAAATATCCGTGACTGGACAGAGACTGTTTTTGAGCCATTGTAGGGCTGTTAAGTCTTCGCATCAAATTACCCTCAGGGGGGCCAACAGCTGGATGTTATAAGTTCGTTATTAGGTGTTTGCCAAGTCTTTCACACACATGCTCCTGACTTAGTTGGCCACTAATTCCTGTTTTTGACTAAAGTGGTCTGGTCTTATTCCTCTATGATATTTTTTACTCGAGTCTTCTGGACTCCTGAATCTGTGTACGCATGAAATATTTATATGGCCAAGCTGTTTAAAACATTTTGTTTTCTTTACACTGGCAACAGTGCTAGTCTTTCTAATCATCTATTAACATATTCCTTGTTCAGCAATACCAGAAAACCAAACATTTATACCAAATGTAAAAGTTCTTGTGCCTGGTTGTTGTTCAGGTCTGGAAAGTCTGGAAAAATTAAAAGTAAATTTTTAAATGTCTGGAAAATTTCCAGAACTTGATAATATGTAAATTCGCAAAATGTTTTGGAAAATTAGGAATATTCTGTAGTCAGTATAGTGGTGTGTTCAAATTTAACTTCATTCATGCTTATGAGATGGGAATGACAACACAATTCATGTGAGAATACTGTTGCTAGGCAACTAACCAATATGGACGCCATGCATGGTAGTAACACAAACGCACCCAAGCATAAATTCAAACAGAAAGGCACAGAAATGGTTGAAATGAGACACATCTGAAACATTTACCTCAGAAATATCCACATCTCAAATAGGTGTTGGCAAAAGCCTAAATACCAAGACTAAACACACACACACACACTCGCAAAGGTAAATTTTTTTCAGCTTGTGAATGCAGTGGAGACATGGTGCACATTTGGACTTCTCAAATTTAACAGAAAATCAATAATCATATCTGCTTCAAACCTTTTCCACCAGTTTCTTTTAATTACATCAATTGGCCTTGTCATTGAAAATGGTTAGATGATTGATATGTAGGGCTGGTTGTTCTATATCTACCATATTTGTCTTGGCAATAAGACATGGCTCTCTCTTTTTTTTTTAAGCAGATGCTGCATTTTTTTTAAATACAGTAAAACAAAATTTTTAATTAGCACATATCTACTTAATTTCTAATGCAGATAAATACAAAAATGTAAATCTTCTGATGCAGTGTAGTCTTCAATCTTGTATACCTCAATCACACCTAAATGAAAAATGGTTCAAAAATTTTAGTCACATAGTTTAGGTGATTCATTTTTCAGCACTTTTACACTTATGCTTTCCAATGATGTGTTACGTGTTAAGTTTTACAACCCTCTTGACATCTCAAATTCTGTTGTCAGAAGGTTTTGATTAATTTTATCTATCGGCAGCCTTCATTTTAGTGCTGACTGTAATTCAAATCCAGGGGTTTATATGAAAGTGCTCCTTCCTTATTTCTAATTCGGCTTTGCCTTCCTGATCCATTTGATTGCCTCAGAAATTTAAGACTGAGTTTATTCCGCACTACTTTCCTACCCACTTAAGCCAGACTTTCTTACTAGTGTCTCTAGACATTCGTTAGAGATCATGTCCAGCCTCAGGAGATGTGTAGTCCTATGTAAACGAGCTTTGGTGCTTTATATTCTGTCGTTGCCTATGTTGGAGGCCATCGGTGCGTTTTCATACAACCAGAAGGTGAGTCCAAACCGAACTAGAGCCATGCTTTATAAATCCTAACCCAAGGATGTTTTACTCCTCAGCATGAAAGCAGTCCTTTGTGTAGGAACAGCAAAATAGTGAGTGAGACCTGAGGGAGTGTTCGAACGAGTTTTACACTCCAGGCTCTGTCTAACAACACTCTTGGGATAAGCAGAGGCTTCCCACTGTTTATGATTGTTGTTTGACTGGGCAGGATGTATTACATTTGAAAATCCTCCTGATCTGAGTCTAAATTTGGTCAGTCTGAACCCAAGGCAGGAGCAATGATTAATAAAAGTTGTCCAAATCTGTTCCTCAGTCAAATATTATAAATTTTATTCACCCATCCATTTTGATTAGAAATCATTTTGTTTTCCCATCTTGACCTGTGTCAGCTCCAGCTTCAGGTTACTCCAGGTGATGTGATATCACCTGCTGATGTAGCCCATTCACCTCAGAGTCTGATATGTTGTGCCTTTGAATGTAGAGTGTTTTGCTTCAACCAATCTCACCATTCCCCTCTAACCATCCCAAAGTATTTCTACCCCGTGCTACGAACCGCCCACTAACTGGAATTATTTTCCACACCATTCTGTGTAAAGTCTACAGACTGTTATGCATGAAATTCCCATAAGAAATATTAAAATCAGCCTGTTTTAGGGCTAGGTGATATAATGACAACGATATGTCTTGCGATAGACACATGATCGATATCAATAAAAAATGGTTGATAAAACATTTGATCATTTTTATTCATTTATTTATTTATTTTTGCAGAAAAAAAGGAAATGTAATTTTTATTACCATTCTTCTAAGTTCTTGACATTTTATTCTTCATCAGTAGTAAACAGAGGTTGCAAAGCAAGTTTGGTTGTATTAACAAAGGCACTCACTCTCTGGTAACCTAGCAATGTAGGGAGTGACACGCTAACAGCCAACCATGTAACCGTATCATGTTTGGTTGCACCATATCGTTGTCTCGTACTGGTCTGCTGGATTCCTCTTCAGTAACCGGCAGAAAATGAGCCGCAGCGAGCGGGGAAATTGTAAATGAAAGAGGAAAAGTCAGCTACTTTTTCATATTTCTGCAGGTTTTCAAACAATGTTACTGTACTGTATCAGGTTTGATTTTTATATTACAGATATATCTCAGTCTACCTCAGTTTTATTTATCTTTACAAAACTCTGCACATATTTTAAAACACTTTATTCACCAGAAGGTGAACAGCTGGTGAACTTCCTAGCACTAAACTTGCACTAAATTCTCAGGTTTCTATGTTTATATTTAACACTTTGCACTATTTTATTACACTTTATTAAGCATTTCTTACATTTTCTTTCATTTTGCATCTTAAATGTTAAGAGAGAATTGTTAATTGTGTACATTGTGACTTTCGACTTATGTTTACATTTTATTTATTTGAGTTTTCCTAGTTGTTGACATTTCTGTCTTAATAACTGAGGGGATTATGATCAGAGGAAGGTTAAGTTTAAAATAAAAATGTTTAAATGTAATATATTTTTCTCCTGGTCCTTATTTTATATGGGTCATAAAAATAACAATAATTTTCGATATCGACCGATATGAAACTCTGATCTCGTGATACAGTTTTGGGCCATATCACCCAGCCCTAAACCTGTTTCAAGTTAGTCACCGCGATTACATTTATGATGTGTAAATAAACTGAATCTCTTGATCTGTACCAGCATAGTTTTATGCATCACACTGCTGGCATATGTTTAGCTGACTGGGAAATTGTATGGTGTGTTTTTTAAATAATTTTTGCAAAAATTCTTAAAATCAGTGCAGCACTTGAGAAATATCCAAATGTATTAAATGTGTTCACATCGTTGTGTGCTATATCGTGATTTTGTAAAATTGATCAGGGATGACTATTGAGTACTCGGGTGTCAGTATACTGATCTGATTTAATGTGTTTTAATACAATTTTCAATGAGTAACTCATTCTTGTGAATTCCTGCAATGTTGACTCACTGGGGGATCGCTGGGGGGAAAAAGTCTGAAAGCCTGCAGTCATCATGACTCACATTACATGCTTGCAGAGAGTTGACCAAATTACTAATAAGATGTAAGTATTGGATCAGAATTGTGGATCAGCCAGTACTTAAAAAAAAAACCACACACACAAAAAAAAACTGGATCTAGGCAAAGTGAAATTTTCTATATACGTGTGTGTAATAGTTTAAACCAGTTAGGGTTTAACAGAAAGTGAGACTTGTTTGAATGCCATCTTTGTGCTAAGTCCCAGAGACTCACCAGGAATCCAGGAAGGGGTTTAGAGAGCAGCTTACAGGTTTGTGTAGAACCAGGGGGTTTAATACTTGTAGGCTAAAACGATTGAGCGCTCGATAAATTACCAATGTATAATGCCTACATTATTAAATAGCTGAGTTAAGGAACAAAATTAAAATGTGTGATCTGGTCATTAAGTGGCTGTGTGAATTGTCACTCCTGTTTTGTGTAGGTCACATCGGTTTGGTTGAATATGAAACAGAAATGGCATGCTGGCATCTCGCTTTCTTTCTTGCTTTCTTTCTTTCTTTCTTTCTTTCTTTCAAAAATTGCTTCAGAACAGTTATTCGTTCCATTTAGGACGAGACACTGCTGTTAAACATGGAGAGAACTTGCAGAGGTTCCTCTGTAAAGAAAACAAGGGCCTGGTGTTTGCATGGAGTGTGTGTGTGTGTGTGTGTGTGTGTGTGTGTGTGTGTGTGTGTGTGTGTGTGTTTCTCATGGTTGAATTGGGAAGTTATGCTTCTGCATGATACAACGTGTTTTGAATTAGTGGTTCTGACGGTTACAATGCAACATGGATGAAGATACTAAGAAAACCCTGTGTGTAACTAAAGAGACTGAGCTTTCAGTCGTGGTAATGCACAGAAAATATGATGCATTCATCTGTCAGTCCTTCAGTGACCAGAGTATCTTAGGTAGGGATGTGATGGGTTGATATCATTTCAGGCTGTTTAGGTACAGCCTTCTTTGCCTCTTCAGATTCCTTCAGCCGTTCCAGCCCATCTTACAGCTGCAGAACCTCCCACCATGTCACCATCACCAAAAAGGGTCAAGCTGTAATCTCATTAAGAGAACAGACTCTCAGTGTTCAGCTTTACTCAAGATGAGAACATTGTGATTATAAAGTTTTCGTTAAAGCATGTGTTTAATCCACTTCTCCTGGCAACTAAGCCGAATTTATACTTTGTAAGCCTTTATGGTTTGTGATGAGTCACAGCATCTCTAGTTAGTTTCTTTACAATAGACTGGAAACTTTCCACTTTTATTGTACTAAAGTGTATAGATTTGTTCATCTTATTTATTTGCCAGGTCAGTAGGGGGATCACTGCTAAGGATATCATCGTTGTTTGAGATAGGGCTCATGATATAATGCTGCCTGGGTAGTGGAGTACATAAGAATAACAAACAGCATAATGTATGCTATTCGTCATAACATAATGGAAAACAGCAGCGGCTCTGGTGAGCATCAAGTATGAACCGGATGACTGCCATAAATCCTTACGGTCTGGGGTATGGATTGGATTAATGCTTATGTGTTTAGTTACATGCCAACTTTTCATAGCATAAGTGATGATCCCAGCTCACAATGTATGTTGTCTATTCAGATGAACACGAGCAAAAATGTTTGTACTTTTATCCTTTAAAATCATTTCAGTTCAGTTTGACCTAATGTGTAGCTGTAAGGATCTTTTAAAATGTTATTATTATTTAAAATTAATTTAATTCATCACATGAAACATTTGACAAAGGCAATGTCCGTAATGCTTTTCTTCTCAAGTGTAAATCAGGCTTCAAGCTCCTTGGCTGGCTGCTCCTTCACTCCCCTCCTCCCTCTTGCCCAGTAGCTAAAAGTGAAGATGGACTCCTGATTATTTCTGTCCTCATGCTGGTTGAATGTGCTTTGCCCTGCTCTGTGGGAACTCGTGCCTTCATTTCCCATTCACCTCACACGCTGACTCTGACCCAGCATGGGCCATGCCTTCTGTAGTGGGACAGACTGGTGTCTTTATGTGTCAGTGAGCAATGTCTAGATGAATGTAGGATCCACTCCGCAGGGGGGAAAGCGTGCAGAGAAGCCATGATGAGAGTTTTGAGATGCCTGTCATTTTCTGGGGAAAGCATAGTCTGACTGGAGTGTGAATTTCAGAAAGTGTTTTCATGCTAATTTAGTCTGTCTCTTTTGAGGTATTTGGCCATTTTTCTGTCAACAAAGTTGTGAGTCACCAAACACCAACTAACCCATGACTACTCTCATCTTCTTGGATACGGACATTTGGTGCTAATCTTTAATAACCTTCATAATTGAGGTATCAGTCAACAAGCGGAGGCTGAGAGGTCATCAGGTCCACTGCAATATAGAGAGTTCGGACCACCTGTCCATCTCCATCATCATCATACCTGCACTGGTTGAAGAAGCCGACTGATCTGAAAGCCCTTTGTAGTTATAAAGGTCAGGATTTAAGGACAGGGGGAAATATTAGCTACCTTAGATCAACATAAAAAGAGAAACTCATATCCTGAGTCCACATTGCCTGACCTGTGTCTGCAGTCCACCTGCACCCTGCACAGCTGGCGTTCAGATGGAGGGTAGAGGGCCTCTTACTACTTCTTCACCCTCTTTTTCATTGATAAAATGGTGGTTCTCTTTTCCAGCAGACATTTTCAAGAAATTGTTAAATTTGTTGTTGCTTGGTCATTATTTTATTGGGCATTATTGGATTTTAGAAGATATTTTACAAGTTTTTCTACATACAGGATTAGCATTATTTCTTTTTTAAATAGCTTTTAACTTGGTAGCAAGATTAAATTTCAAAGCAAGATTGAATAGCAACAACATAAGCAGTGTAGCTCTTATGTAGTCTGTCTTAAGTAAGCACTTTCGTCTTGGTCAGGGGTATGTTGGACTTCACAAGGACACTTGCTGTGCGGCAGGATTTACACCCTGGATGTGACACCAGTCCATTGCAGGGCACAATACACACACACACACACACACACACACACACACGCACATTTAATCTAGGGGCATTTTAGCAGAGCCAACTCATCATGGTTTATTTAAGGCAAGAAGAAATTCACACAAAAACATTAACATATGAAACTCACACAGGCAATAAGCTGAAATCAGACTTGAACCTGGAGCTGTATGGTGGAAACGCTTCCCCTGCACCACAGTTTCATTTAATTGCCCTTAATTACCCTACAATTTCAAAAGTACTCAATTTTTATTCACATAGGTACTATTGTGATTATAAAAGTAGTTGCTTTTCCAATTTTCAGTTTTCCTTTCACACACATTTTACCATCTGTAGTCAAATCCTTCAGTGTTTACACACTTTATATGGCCAAAAGTAGGACAACTTATTTTAAGTCCATAGCTCTGTTTTGTGCTACGTAGCACCATGGTCCTGGAGAAACGTCTCATTGTACGGCGTCCGCTATATATATATGGTTGAAATGACAATAAAGGCTTCTTGACTTGACTTTAAACCATGGCTAGAATTTTTCTTCATTTTACAGTACAATGTCATGTCAGATTTTCTACAATTACAAGATATTGGTTCAGAGATTCATGAGGTCTTGTCATGCAAAAGTGATAATTGGTGCCTTGCCATGTTCTTTCACAAGATAATAAGGCATGTAGCTGTATTGTGAAGCCTGGACAGGTTCTGTCAGGCTAGTATCAGTTGTTTCTGGTCTCTATCGTAGCTACTGTGACTAAGAGGGTAATGTAGCTACAGTACCTTCCACATGTGCTGCTGATTTTGAATTAAATCAGCTAAATAAGTTTTTTACTCGTATGTCACTGACCCAGAAATGTAATGGCTAATTGTGCTACATATGCAAGGCCTCATATTTTCTATTTGCATCACTGGATACTTGCATGTATGTCATGTTTTTGGTACTTTTCACATTATCTACAAATAAGTAATTAATATAAATAAATAATAGGTTTGCTGTAGGCTTTGAGAACACCTTTGCTGTAGGCTTTCCTGAGCTGTGTGTTTGTAAGGTTGCTCGTTTTTGCTCATTTGTCCTAATTACAATCTTCTCCCTCTTTTCTCAGCAATTTGCGTCCATGCCGCTTCCTTCCATTTCACGAAGGAGCCCAAATCCCAGGATGCATTGCACGGACGCAGCGCCATGTTGCGTTGTGAAGTAAATGATCCTGGCAGCATCACGTACAGCTGGCTTCACAACGGTCAGCCCGTCTCTGACACGGAGCGTCGCTTTCAGGAAGGAGGCAACCTGAAGTTCACCGCCATCGACCGAACCCTGGACTTCGGCAACTTCCAGTGCATGGCCACCAAAAACACTACAGGAGAAGAGGAGCGCACAAGCGAGGCCAATTTCAACATTAAATGTAAGCTGGATATTGTTTCCTAACTGCACCACCCTCAAACTTTTGCGACTTGCATCCGGTATTAGTCTGCTGCCACATTAAACTGCACTTTTAAGGCACACATGTAAACCATTTGGTGGGTTTCTTTTTTTTTTTTATTTTCGGCCCCACCCCTTCGCCACACTGGCTCTGCAGAAAACCAAACAGCGCCGGCATGAGAAAAAGTTATTTTGGGCCAGAGAAGGGGGCACACAAAGCTCCCCTTTATACAACCTTGCCAAGATTAATTGCTTGAAATGCAGCAGCTCGCCACTTGTGTTGGATAACATGGAGGTCAGCTGAAACATGGGGCCTGTTTTCAGTCAGGGTGTGAAACTTGTCCACATGGTGTCAATGAGGGGTTTGAGTCTGATAATAAGACAGCATTCAGGTCTTAATAAACTACCTTAATTTTATAACTAACTCTGTTTTAATCTCCTTTTCTCTGCCTTCTCTCTGTAGGGTTGGAAAGTGGTGGAGTGATACTTCAGAGTCCAGCCTCAGAGGCAGACATCGAGAGCTCCTCATCGGTCACGTTACGCTGTAACATTGACGGACACCCGCGGTGAGAGAGTTTATATTTACAGAGGAATTTTTATTTGGTTGCTGGTATGTCTAAATGAAGTGAGACTTTAAGGTTCTGACCTGTTCACATTGCTGTCATTCAGTGGTGTTCCTGTTGAAATGGAAAAGAAATTGATACCTGCAAAAAACGATATCTTTTGCAAGTGAAAATATCTGGAATATGCACACACATTCAACTCTATTTGATTTCTTTAAACAGCTACACTTTTTATACTTGTAAAGTTAAATTATATTGTCAGCTCATTTTGCTTATTTCAAATGTTTCTTTTTAATAAGCACATTATTTGCTCACAGAACACCAATTCAAGCTTGGCATTAATAAATATGTCTAGAAATGTACTTAATCTTTTTATATATATAAAATGATCATATGATCTAAATGATTAGAAATATATTTTCTTTGTAAAGTAATGATCTCTTCATTTGATGTGATTTTCATCCAAAGGCTTTACAATAATAAATATAAAACATTTAAAGAACATACTGCTCATGCTAAAAAGGTACTGCAGTGGGAACTTTTAAATATTTGGACTCATGAATGTTTGCTTGTTAGACCTTAAACGTAAGTTAAAAAAGAAAATATAATTTGATCTGATTTTGGGAAAAAAAAAAAAAAGCTGTTTCTTTCCTTCTGTTTCGTTTTACTTTTTTGTAATGAGAAACGAACAACCGCAGCAAGCACATATCACTCTTCACCTGGAATCACCATCATAAAATAGTCAGAGTAATGTTAAACTGACTAAAATGCTTGTTTTGTTGCTTTTTTTTCTATGGGTTGGGAGGAAATCTGCCAAAATAACGAAATACAAATAGCATTAGTTTGGACTGCTCGTCATTGATCTCTCGCTAAATCCTGCAGGCCGACAAATCGCTGGTACAGAGATGGTGTACATTTAGCAGAGAAGAGCCAGAAGATCAACAACAAAGAGCGAACGCTGACTCTCCCCAGCGCCAGTCCTGATGATAACGGTGTCTACTACTGCTGTGCCAAAAATGCTGTTGGCCAAGTGTGCAGCAGCTCCAACTTCACCCTTAACATCATTGGTGTGGATTTTTTTTTTTTTTTTACCACTAATGTAGATACAGTTTAAATAGATCTGCTTTTGTTCCCGTCTGCCCCAAAAAAAAAAAAAAAAAAAAAAAGCTAAACCCATTTCTGTGATGATTTCCCTCGTAGATAAGAGTTACCCACAACCCGTGGTGAAGCCCGAGGATCTGGTGGTGCTGAAAAATGAGGAGGCGCATTTTCACTGCCGGTTCACGGCTGAGCCGCAGCCCACTGTAGAGTGGTTCCATGGGGATGAGATGATCTCCAACAAGAGTCGGTGTGTGTTGCTGAGATTAAGGATGGCTGCTGTTCTTTTTCTGTCTGTCTTGTCTGGATTGTGCTCACTAACGCCTGCTGTCTCCGTAGTGTGTTTCTGCTCAACAACGGCTCGCTCTTCATCAGCCAGGTGAAGCAGCGCAACACCGGCCGCTATAGTTGTGTGGCTCAGGGTCTCCGCGGCCAACGTGTCTCACTCGAGGCTTATCTGAGAATAGCAGGTAAAGCACACATACTAGTTTTGAGACACTGTGTGATCACTAGCTCACAGTCACTAGTGGGTGTTTTTTTATCCCATCACTTGGTAACTAAGATGGAGTCATTTAGTACTTTAAGGATGACAATGATATTTAAGCGTGCCGCAGTAGAAGTTTGGGACAATCATCACCGATATGAGCACACAGCTGCACACAAAGCCCTCAGCATGTGTTATGGCCCGGGGTTTGATTCCAGCCTTTGCCCTGTGTGTTTAGAGCTCACACGTTCTCCCTTGTCCTTGAGGGGCTTTCTCAGGGGACTTTGGTTTCCTCCTGAAGCCCAAAGTCACACTGTGTAGGCTAATTGACATCTCTACATTGTCTGTAGTGTGTGAGTTTGTGTGCAATTGTGCTGGACAATGATGGTCCTGGGTGTCCCCTACCTTGTGCTACAAGTCTCCAAGCTAGACTCTCAGCTCCCCGCATAAGAAAATAGGTACAGAAAATATATAAAATGTGAAAATGATTTAAGAGGAACTATGTAAATACAGAACATATTTTCAAAGAGTAAAGAAAAAAGCAGCCTCTCCTGAGCTTCAGCTCTCTTACTGATGTATTTTACTGAAGTACTACATGACAAGGTGGTAAAACATGTAGGTTTATTTATGGTCAAATGTTTTCTATGTTGATTTATTGGGTGTTTGTGTACTAATCATTTACTTTATTGTGGCTGTCAGATGTCTTTTCAAAAGCTTCACCGAGCATGAATTATGACTTACACAAAGCGGAGAAGATGAAGAAGGCATAAAAGAAGGAGAGATTTGTGAGGAAAACCCTTAAACCCGCAGACAATCTTTCAGGCATTTTAACATTTAATAGCCGTTCAAGTAAAATGGGAATATTTTATAGAGCTATGCAGCAGAGTAACTGGAATTGTAGGCATTCATATACACCACCGTTCAGACATGCTTTTTTGGAAAAGATGCCGTTTCTGTGGTGTGTGTTAAGCATACTGAACTCTTTTCCACCAATAAGGTGCCAACACTGGTTCTGGAGCCAACAGCTCATCTGGAGAAGCTTGTAAATGTGTAATAAAATAGTCCAGTTTTTAGCTAAAATAATCAGTTCTCTTACAGCACTAATTTACTGCTGGAAACAAGAACCAGTTTGGAGTAGGCATGATTTATTTATTTCCCTTCCTTGAATCTTCAGTGTGTATGTATATGTGTGTATACATAGCAATGGTCTGACGATGGAATAGTAATGATAATAATAATAATAAATAATAATAATATATTTTATTTATTTAGTGCCTTTCTACAGCTCAAGGACACTTTACATTCCAAGCGAATAGACATGGGGAGAAAAAGTGGTCGTCTTTTATTATTGCCACACACACATGCATTACACCACAGTGGAGATCTTTTCTTCACATGCCCCAGCTTTGGAATTTGGTGTCAGGGTGCAGGGGCAGCTTTGATATGGCTCCCCTGAAAGAGAGAGGGTCAAGAGCCTTATTTGAGGGCCCAACAGTGGCTTGGTGGTGCCGGGGCTTGAACACCTAACCATCTGATGAACAACTCGGCGCCTTGAACTTTTAAGCCGAACAGAAACAAAAGAGATCGATACAGGCAGACAAGGACAAAACTGAAATCAAAGATGAAGTCTAAGACAAACAAGAGCTACACATTTACATTTTGGCTCTTTCCCTAACAGGAAAGTTTGAAGTGTAGACATAGAGATCATAATCAATCTCCCATAGTCTATAATTTCCCTTCATCATTTAGTCATCATTATGTTCTTCTCCCTGTGTCAGAAATCGATGACATGCAGGCTCGACAGTCTCGTGTCTTCACGGATAACTCTCTGGAGCGTGTTACCTGCCAGCCGCCTCGCGGTCACCCCGAGCCTGAGGTGTGGTGGGAGCAGGCGGGTCAGCATTTGCCCACTGAAGGCCGTGTCTTCCAGGATGGTCTGGATCTGGTTTTTAGCCCGACTCGTGCAGAGGACTCGGGTACCTATACCTGTTTCGCCCAGAACAAAGCAGGACAGAAGAAACAGGAACTGACCGTCATTGTGGCCAGTGAGTAGGACTGCATCCGACTTTTATTTAATAACGTCTGTCTTGTGTATTTTATTCAGTTCTGTTCCATCAATATTGTTACTGCTCTTGTCCTCAATAGCTCCACCTGAATGGGTGCAGAAGCCAGATGCAGAGAGCCAGCTGGAAGAGGGGCATGCTGGGTATTTACACTGTTACACCCGTGCCATCCCTGATCCTGAGGTCACATGGTATCGCTACATGCAGCCAATCAGTGCTGAGGTGAGAGAAAAGTCTAGGTCACAAAGAGTTGAATGCCTTAAGTTTCCCACGTCTAAAAGCCAATAAGTAAATCTGTACAGATACCAGAAATGTAATGCCGTTGCTTTTCCTGATTTGCATGCAAGAAAACAATCTAAAACAAATGTCAAGTTAAAATTGGAAGGTAGCTCCCTAGATGGGTATCATGGGTTCATGTGAACAAACTTTCCTATTCAAAGCTCAGTCTCATGGCTTTTATTTTGACCACATTGTTTGTTTGTGTGTGACAGGATACGCGGTTTAAGCAATTCTCTAATGGAACCCTGCGGATCAACAGTGTAGAGGTGTATGATGGCCATATGTTCAACTGTGAGAGTAAAAACGAAGCAGGCAAACTCAACGCCTACGCCAAAGTCACTATACTCGGTAAGGTGAGAGAGTGTGTGTGTGTGTGCGTGCGAGTGCATGCGCAATTGTTTAAAAAGCATGTAATAATTAATTGAATGATTGTAATGATTAATTTGGATTAATATATTGAAATTTAAACATTTTAGCAACCCCTTCATAACAGAATGTTATTGGCAAATAATCAACATTTGAGTGGTATATTAACTTAAAATAGTAGATCCATTTTGGATTAATTTCCTATAACCGCAAACACTGTTAAGTTTTTATTCCTTAATTGTCTTTTCTGTGTTACTTCCCTTATTCTCTCTCTATCTCTCTCTCTCTCTCTCTCTCTCTCTCTCTCTCTCTCTCTCTCTCTCTCTCTCTCTCTCTCTCTCTCTCTCTCTCTCAGAGCGGCTAAAGTTCACTCCGACCCCACGGTCCTTACAGTGCCAGGAGCTGGATAAGGAGGGCAGCTTGCAGTGTTCTGCCAAGGGCCGTCTGCCCCCCACCATTCACTGGATGAAAACTGGTGCGTATCTGCACATAGAAGAAAGAGATTAAATATTCGGTGCAGCTACAGCATTCCGGTGGCCTCTTTTGCATACACACAAAAACCAGAAAACGGCACAAGCCTAAAAATAAGCTGATTTACAAAGTGGCATAAAGGCCAACTCTCCTTAATAGATCCCAGCCTGCCTAAGCTGGTGTGCATTAGCTCACTGTTTTCTCTTCTCTCGTGAAAGTGTAGTTGGTCCTTATCACTTACATTTTACAGTTACGTTTTTTGGCATTTATTCATTTATCAGACGCATTGTGTCCAAATAAGGAAATAGTTTTTTTTTTGGACTGGAGACAAGTTAGGGATTAGTTAAATGTATACAGAAGAGGTGGGACTTTATTCATATTCATATCGACTGATTCTGCTGTCCGGATTGAGAAGGTTAACTGATCTCAGGTTGTGGGAGAGAACATAAACCTCCTAAAAAGTAAGAGTGATAAACTGTGCAGTTCCAGACGAGACCTTGAATTTTATGTGAGCAGCTTCAGGAAGCAAGTGGAGGGAGGCTACAATTCTGCTACAATTTCCAGTATATCGCTGCAGAACACCTAAGGACACACTAGAAAAATTATGTTGTTTTTTTTTTTTACAGTGAATAATATAATACACTAGGATAAATGCAGGAACGTTGAGGCGGGAAATCTTACATCCACATCAGTCTGAGTAAAAGGACATCACAGACAACTTCGCACAATAAAGCCATAAAATGCTTTCAGTTAGTGTAAGCGAATTTACTTTCAGGACTGCTGACATGTACGTAGCTCAGAGATAAAGACACGATCGATCAGACATACTGCAGAAAAGTGAGCACCGCTTTCACGAGTTGTTTGAGTACAATTTACCTTCTGTCTGTCCATGTGATGGATGCTTCTGTCCAAAGCCGCTTACAGTAGTAATGGGATTCGGTCCAAGCTCTTGATTTTTGTGATGATCTCTTCGACCGTGGCTGCAATTCAAGAATTGATTTGAAGATGATGATCTTTATGAGCCAGTTGTTTTCCTGAGCCAAAAAAATAATAATTCTAGCGATTTTTTTAAAAACACACTTCCTTTTCAGACGAACACTGGCCATCTCATCCAAATGCACCAATGCGTCCATTGTTTTTTCAGCACAGATACAGAAATTTCCTAACTCACAGGGAACTCGTGACTTTAATGGATGCATCACAAGCATTGAAAGAGAATAGTGTCTCTCAGTTGAGGATTATGACTGGAGGGCTTGCCTCTTGGCAGAAAGAGTGCCATTGTTCAGGTTTATTATGGCTTTAATAATACAATTGTTATGAAGCAGTGAAACATTGTGTGTGTCTGTGTGTGTGTGGTGCCCCCTGCAGACGGCAGTGAGATCCCAGCACGGGTGGAACAGAATGGAGGAACTTTGCACTTCACCACAGTGACGCGGGCAGATGCAGGAAACTACACCTGTGTGGCCTCCAACAGCCTGCAAGGAGAGATCCGTGCTGTTGTTCAGCTCACTGTGGCAGGTGCAGTACATGCAGTGCATGCTTCCAGATGTAGTGAACAGCTGGAGTATTCTTTTATGTCATACAGAAATAACCATGGAGCATTTTACAAGCTTTACTTCTAGCTTTGGGAATGTTTTCCCATTAAAAAAGAAAAATCGAATCCTTAATCTACATACATCTTAAAATGCACATAAAAATGCTTGACTTGCCAACATCACTCCTATGAAATGTTTAAGTTTGCAGTTGCCAGATATTGAGTTAGGATATTGATTTATTATTATTATTATTATTATTTCTTCAAAATCATCCAAATTGTCAACTAGAGCTCTGTTGATATAGCAGCCGCTCTGATGGTAGTTCCGCCTGTAATTTACAACATTTGAATAATATAACAGTTTAACACTAGTTCAAATCTGTTAGTTAAAGTTAACTGTAAAGGGAAAATAAAGGGCTGTGTGCTGTTGTGTAGGTGTAATAAAACACATCACAGCGCCCCAGTGTGGAGAAAAAACAGTGATCATGCAAGTACAAGTTAGTTAAGTTGTTGCCATGGCAACATGCTGAACATTACCCATTTCTTTTGGTCTTTTCTCAAGCCATTGGTTTCGTTCTTGGCAGATTCAAACAATTTTTTATGGTTAAAAAAAGTATTATGTCAGAACACACACACTACTGATCATTTTAGATCATTGATCACTGATCACAACATTGTATCACTCTGCCCTCTCTTTTAGTGTACGTGACATTTAAGCTGAAGCCAGAGAACACTACTGTGTATCAGGGTCACACTGCCGTGCTGCACTGCCAAGCTACAGGAGATCCTTCACCCATCATCCAGTGGAAAAAGAAAGACCAGTTCCTTGAGTCTAACAAAAGCAGGTAAAAAATGCTTTGTCCTGCATGGCGAATGGCATGAATATTCTTTTGTAAAATGAATACACTTAAAACTCCTTCTCTTATTGATTGTCTGTGTTGAAGGTTCCAGACAATGCCCAATGGCTCTCTGGTTATTCATGACGTCAGCACAGAAGACACGGGCAGCTACACGTGCATTGCAGGGAACAGTTGCAATATCGCACACACATCCGCTGAGCTCTACGTCGTGGGTGAGTGGATGCTCAGCAAAACCGAGCATTAATGGATTTAGAGCTTATAATCTTCTCTGCTGGAAATAGATTTTTTTTCTAGAATATTCCAGGAAGCCAATAAGAAATATTTTTCCAAGCCAACAAAGCGTCCGAGGCCAGAGCGAGACTTTAGCTGCTGCATATTAGAGATTGCACAACTGTTCATTTTTCCTGGTTAAGCAGCATTTTTCCTGGTTAAATTCCCGAGTAGTCGACTGTTCGCCTTTTCCAAACCTGATTGGGAACCTGACCGATAGCAAAGAACGTCTCGAACTACATTTCAGTTAAATCACACCCGAGCTACAAACACCACATCCAGCTTCAATACTCTCTTAATCTCCAATACTAACATCAGTGCAAGAAAAGTGTAAAATATAAATCTCTGTATTGCATATCACGCTATTTTTGAATGTACCACCTCTTACAGGGTAATTTTAAAAACAAACCTGATCTTGTTGACTCTGGAACTGAGCACACACATGGATGCTGATGTTCTTCAGCTTTCCATGGGGGTTTTTAATTATTGTACAGCAGCATCCTGGAGATCTTTCCGGGCTGATAATGACTCGGAAGATGAAGCATGGCATTGATCAAAACCTGCAAGGATTTTATTATTTATTTATTTAACTTCAAATGACATTAAGACAAGAACTACACCAGGGAATTCCAGGGTGACTGATGGATCAGAAAATCTGTCACATAACAACACGACATATAAAGTGTCATTAAAGTGATCATGTTCCATTAAAGAAAAGAGTTGGAGGCTTTTCTACTTTCTATTCTAACAAAGTATATTCAGCCTGCAGTTCTTTACCATCTATCACTATACTAGTGAATGTGTTCAATGACTCGTCTCTGTAGGACTTATTTATTCTCGTATTTGGTGTGTCGTATGTTTGTGGTTGTAGAGAAGCCAGTGCAGCACAGTCTGGCAGAAGATGAGAAGGCTCCCTACAAGATGATTCAGACCGTCGGGCTGTCTGTAGGCGCTGCTGTCGCTTACATTATCGTCGTGCTCGGCCTCATGTTCTACTGTAAGCAAAGACGCAAAGCCAAGAGACTGCAGAATTGCCAGGACAAAGAGGAGCCTGAGATGGAGTGCCTCAACGGTGTGTGGCTGCGCACTCGTCTAGAATATCGTCACGTCTCCACGCTCACCAAAAAAAAAAAACACTAAAAAATTAAACGAAGAGCAAAAGAGTTTCCTTTAAGGTTCTAAAGTTGTGGTTCAGTGTCTATGTAGACAGCAGTAATTATCTCGAGTTAACATAGTAGTGGAAGCTCATCACAAACCAGCTGTGAGAGGACACTGAGCTCTGGATCATAAGTTCAGTCTGTTGTTTTTTTTTTATTTATGGATATGTTCCATAATATGTAAAATAATGAACATCTTAGTTCTATAAATTACAAATAAGTATTCAAATGTATAAGACTAATTAATAGTAAGATCTCTACACACACTTGTTTTTGAGCAAGAAAACAGTTTACTGACAGCTTGGTTGTTACTATATTCATTTTAAGAGTTTTCCTGATTTCTCCTACAGGGGGTGCAACACAGCAGAACGGCCAAACCACAGCTGAGATTCAGGAGGACGTGCCACTGAACACCATGTCTGCAACTGGTAACAACAAACGGAACAGCACTCATGACAAGCTGATGTTTCCCCGCACAAGCCTGCAAGCCATCACCACTCTGGGTATAAAAGCTTTTCTGCTAAAATCAGATAGGTCACAAAGTTTTGTGACGAAGCTGCAATGACTAACACGTGCATCACGTTGTTCCTCAGGTAAAGGAGAGTTTGGCGAGGTGTTCCTGGCCAAGGTGAAGAGCGGTGCAGATGAGGAAGAAACGGCCGTCCTGGTGAAGAGCCTGCAGACCAGAGATGAGCAAGTGCAGTCAGATTTTCGACGGGAATGCGAAATGTTCGCCAAACTCAGCCACCCGAACATCACACGTCTGCTGGGCATGTGCAGAGAAGCAGAGCCGTATTACATGATCCTGGAATACGCTGATATGGTGAGTCACAAAGTTCCCTTTTACTACAGTGCACACTGCCGTGGTGTTCAGCATTTTGCCGCCTGATGCTAGCATGCCGCATTTGTTTATTTGTTTGTCTGCATCTCCGTCAGCCTGAACTCTCTGTACATGACATTCAGTCAGTTCCTTAAATTTCTCTACATTACCAGTGTGAATCGTTTCTTAACCCGGGGTTAAAGGCAGCTGCACTTGCTTGTTGCTTGTAGTTGGGTGTGTAGCAGGGAATGGTTGTGAGCAGGGAACTGAAGAAACATCAGCACACACCCGGCGTAGAATTGCAATAAGTCATAGTTTTCAATCAGTCACTTTACAGATTAATACCTAATTTGCATACTGTGGAGAAAACTGTGGAGTGATGCCTGTGCATAAAAAATACCTAACGCTTCAGGTTAAACAGCAGAAAAGCAACAAGACAGCAACAATTTTGTTGCATGAACATTGCATTGTATTTTGAATAGTTGTTTGGAAGTAAGTTTAGGGTAGATCTCACAGGGTCTCAGAAAGAGTTTAGACAAGTATACCCTTACAAACTTACACTTTGGAATCTTTATTTGAGCAGAAATATGCTGTTGTGAATGATCTGTCCTGTTATTATTTTCATTATGTTAATGTGAGTGTAATAGACCCAAAACACCGTTTCCTGACGATCGTTCTAGTTTTAAGGATTTCTCGTTGTTTACGAGAAAAATAAAAAGAAATGCGTCACAGTGGTATGAGAACTAAATAGAATTTTTCCTTCTCAGATATTTAATCCTGTTTTCTCTTCCACAGGGTGACCTGAAGCAATATCTAAAAATCTCCAAAAGTAAAGATGAGAAAGTGAAAGTGCACCCACTGAGCACCAAGCAGAAGGTAAAACTAGTGACATAAACACACACATCTAGTACACTCATGTAACAGTGAACTTGTTCATACCTGTTGCTTGTTTAAATATTTTATGTGCATACAGAAACACGCACACCATTTTGTGTCTTTTCCCAGGTGTCGGTGTGTCTGCAGGTTGCTAGGGGGATGGAGCATCTCTCTAATCAGCGCTTTGTCCTCAGGGACCTGGCTGCACGCAACTGCCTCATTAGTGCCAAGAGGCAGGTCAAAGTGTCTGCACTGGGCCTCAGCAAAGACGTCTACAACAGGTGAACATACACCAGACAACCAGAACGTTTCAGAAACCAACGTTTCTACCCAAAATAGAAATGAATGAATTGCGGTTAGATCTGTTTCACAGAATATTCAGAATTTTATACTACAGTCTTGTTGTTGTTTTTTTAAGCTGTTTGCAAGTGCAGCCCACTTTTATGAATGAGGTTTAAAGATTTATATAACATTAAACAACTTTAATGTTTCTGACTTCTCTCTCTCGCAGCCAGACGGTAGGGTCTAGGGAAATCTGAGGAAAAGACACAAACCATAAGCTCTATACTTATACTTGTTTTTAACATGAAATGGCTTCTTGTCTATTCAACAATCCAGTTATGATGACAATAAACCACAAATTGCTAAGCCTGTGTGATCCGCAATTAATTATTTATGTCACACACATAGGTTGTGCCATAAGGAGAGTATTTTCTACACTTGTTCCAACTTAAAGTTTGACTCTTGAGTACCATTCATCCTCTGCAAATAATCCAGAATACAGCCATGCGACTTGTTTCTACCTTTCTAAAGTTCTCCCATACCACTTCATTACTACACTCCATCCTCTGGTTGCCAGTAGCTGTCTGCATCACATTTTAAAAATAAATAAATAAACAAACAAACGAACATAAATAAATAAACACTGATGCTTGCCTGCAAATCTGCAAAACAGACCAGCGTCCTTATTTTCTCAAAGTACTCATCCCTTCTCACACTACGTCACACTCCCTCTGATCCTCCAGCACTTCTCGACAGATCCCACAATCTCCCAGGGTACAAGGAAGACCTGCGTTAAGACTCTTCACTGTTCTGGTATCAGGGATTGTGGAATGAACTTCTGAGTCCAAACAGCCAAGTCACTGATTGTCTTCAAACAATGTCTAAAGACCTATCTCTTCCTAAATTTCTTAAACTAGCACTTAAAATGTTGTCTCTGTGCTTTTCATGCTAAATTTCCTCCCAACAGTTTTAGACTGATGGTACATATAGTTTGTGACCTAGTGAACCAGGATTGATGTATTCATTGAAAGAGACTTCAAAAATGCTTCTATAAGGGCGTCTGTTTAATGCCATTGTTGTACATTTACATTTATGGCGTGTGGCAGATGTCCTCATCCAGAGCAAAGGTGCTTTGAAATTTTTGGTTTCTTTTTTCAAGGATACATAAAACAAACAGGGAAAATAAGCTCTGGTTTAAGCTAAAGAAAGTTGACTCTGAAATCCAGGGGAAGTTCATTGCACCACCTTGGTGCAAGAACAAAAAAAGGCCTTGATGTATCCCGACCTCTTATCCTGAGAGATGATGGGACCAGTCAAGGAGTAGTTCGGAGGGAGTGAGGTGCAGTGTCAGGAGTGACAAGAGCTTTGAGAGAAATGTTACACTACTTGCTTGCTCTGTCATATGACTGAAGACTTACTGTGTATCTCTATTTGTTTGCAGTGAGTATTACCATTACCGTCAGGCCTGGATCCCCCTGCGCTGGCTTCCATCCGAGTCTGTGTTTGAGGACGACTTCTCCACCAAAACAGACGTGTGGTCCTTTGGTGTGCTCATGTGGGAGGTTTTCAGCTTCGGAGAGCTTCCCTATGCCGATCTTGCCGACGAGAAGGTCCTGGAAGGTAAAAATAAATAAATAAATAAATAAAATGTTCATATGGAGATAACTACATCATCATGGCATGGTGTGTTTTATGTCTTGTGAACCTCTTTATTTTCTACTGTTAATGGTGTACATACTACATTCATTTAGGCCACTGTAGGTCAATAGACAAACAAGGCCAGTGTTATGTAATATTGTATATTACCAAATCTCATTGATTACATTAAACATACAGCAAAGATAAAAGAAAATACAGCTACTAGGATTCTTCTCTTGCTCACCTTAGTCTTTTTCCTTATAGCTGTTAATGATGACTCTTTTAAAAGCCTTTGTTTTGTATACTCCAGGTCTTCAGGAAGGGAAACTGAAGTTGTCCCTTCCTCACGGCTGCCCATCTCGCATATACAAGCTGATGCTACGCTGCTGGGCCTCCAGTCCTAAAGACAGAGTGTCCTTCAGCGACGTCGTCACGGCCCTCAGTGACCTTCCATCTGAAAGCAAAGTGTGAGCGAGGGATCGGCTGCTAGGACTTTCAAATCAATAGTCTTTAGCCATTAAGAGGCTTCAGTCTTCTCCATCTCAAAGAAAAAAACGGACTGCTTCTCAACAACGGCTGGATCTTATGTGTTTTTTATGTCTTTTTTTTTCTACCTAGCGATACAGCCAGTGTGTGAAGATTGTGAGGAAGTTACTTTATATGCTAGAATGAACAAACAGAAACATAAGCATGAAAGAAAAACCTGTTCTGAGCTACATTAATGGAAATAACTATCATTTCACGTCTGCCTGCCGAGCAGGAAGAGAGCCTGTACCCTCACACCAAGTGCATTTGTTATATAGACTTTTAATGTCATGCACTGATCAGTTTTACTTTTTTGTATTATAGAAGGATTGCTGGAGGAACCTCGTAATTTATTTGAAAGGTTCTGTTCGTTTGTTTTTTTAATATTTGTACTGTACAGAAAGGTACTGTTTATATTCATCGTGTTATTTGTTAGTTTGTTTTTCTTTTCTTTTTTTAAATCCAGAATAAAGCTGGATTTAAAGTGTTTTTAAAGGTTCTATACCTGATTAGTGGTCAATGATGTGATCAAATTTCAGCTCAAGTGCCTGTAAGATGAAGGATAGCCTCAGTACACACAGAATGCTGTATCTTCTATGGTTTATTTTGTGTTTTTATACATTAGGTTTGTTTACCAGTTACTGGTACAGATATACACTTGTTGATTTTGATAAATATTCTGGAAAAACGACAAAAAAAAATCTCTGTGAGCCGCAGAAACTAGCATATAATTTGCTAATATAATAAAGGTTCACCTTATACAAAGATCTCAGGAAGTTCTCTTTTTTTATGTGACATAATTACTCTGTCTTTAAACAGTCTATGTATTTAAACCTTACCAAGTCGATACCAATACTTGATCAGACTGATAAATTTGTTCTTCTTGGGGTATTTTTAATGCTGCGGAGATTTTCTAATATGTTTAATAGACTATCAAAATATATCATCACTGTGACATCTATGGCAAGCAATACAATTATTCGGTCACTAGAGAGCTCTTGACCTGACACAAATTTAGGTTCTGCACATGAGATTATCTCCTTTTTTTTTTTTCTTCGATAATTATAA
The DNA here is from genome assembly GCF_022655615.1 of Tachysurus fulvidraco. NCBI lineage: Eukaryota > Metazoa > Chordata > Actinopteri > Siluriformes > Bagridae > Tachysurus > Tachysurus fulvidraco. Next base: position 28,221,022 of record NC_062519.1, read on the forward strand.
AAAGATATAATAATAACTTTAGACAATAGACAGATGGTTGTTCAACTGCACAAGTCGGGTCTTCTGTGTCTAAATGAATGACATAATCTGGAACATGGAGGAAGGCAAAGAAAGATTGCAGAATCACAATAAATCAGAAAAACAGATAGAGTTCCTGGCTATTCTAAGAGGTTATTTTTTATTATTTTAAGAATGGCAGTGGTGTCCTGAGACCATTTTAAGTGTCCTGACCTACTGTGACCCTGAACATTCAGGATGCACTGAATTAGTTTGCAAAATATTTCATCACTGTAATAAAGAAGACAAAAAAGATCTCTAGACACATCTATGACCAGCAATGCAATTATTCGATCACTAGAGAGAGCTCTTGACCTAAACTCGAGTATGGCTTTAAAAAAAAAATCATAATCATTATCATGTGGATGGTGTCATGAGTTAAAAGTTGATTATCCTGTATGGTGGCAGAGCCCACAGTGCAGAACAGGAGAATTTCTTTTCCCATTTATTCCTATTAGTCTGCGTCTATAATATAGTAGTACTTTTGATATATAATCAAAGATCACTGATGGTAGACCATGTGTTAAGCATAGATCATCAGCTCCCCTCATCCCTGTCTATCTAGGGATCCGTAAGACTACAACTGACCGGACTTTATTAATATAGTAGATATAGTTTCTCAAAAGAGCAAAGGCACAAACATGGCACTGGTAACAAGGTATTACACAATGCATCTCTGCCATCATCCCTGGGTCAGACAGTGACCACCCAAAAAGGGCAGTAGGACCTTTAAAAATGATCCATAAGTATACATAGTGTTGCATCTGATACACATAGCAGCAGAACATCTACTTCCATGTGATATATACTACCATCAGTGTTACTGCTGTTCTGAGAATGATCCACGAGTTATAGTATACTTGAACAATAGTGGTCCTATGGTGGTTTCTTTACTCTATTGGCTGTAGAACAGGTGACCTATATGAGCTATGCAAAATGCTCCAAATCATCAATTACATTGTAGCACCATATTTCCTATTTGATATGGATCCTTATTAACCCTTGTACACAGTGCACCTTTTACTCACACTTGTGTGCAAAAAGTTTGATGCCAGCTGTAGCTCCAATTAAACTGATACAAATTTAGGTTTTGCACCTTTTTCTTCTATTATCATAAAAGGAAATAATAATAACTTTAGACAATAGAGAGATGGTTGTTAAACTGTACAGGTCGGGTCTTCTGTGTCTAAATGAGTTATGTAATCTGGGACATGGAGGAAGGCAAAGAAGGCTTGCAGAATCACAATAAACCAGAAAAACAGATCGTTACAGGCTATTCTAAGAGGTTATTTGGATGTCCTGTCCCTGTCTTGCACCCAGTTTTTCCAAGATAGTGTCCTGACTATGTGACCCTGAATAACGTAAATTATTTTTAGGAGTTTTGGGGCAAGTGATTTAGTGGTTAGCATGTTTGCCTTGCATTACTGAGATTAGCAGCTTGTGTGTGTATGTATATATAGGCTCCCCACAACCCTGTGCAGGATAAGCAGTGCAGATAATAGATGGATTTTTTATGGTATAAATAATTTTGTCATGTCTTTATAACTAAAGAGTATTTTTAAACAGTCTATATCAGGAAATCCTTATGCCTTTTGAGTGGAAATGTGAAATCTTTATATATTTATTGTTATTAATATTTACATTTTTATTTTATTAGAATACAAAATAAATTAATATGAAGTAATACACATCTTGCCAGGTAGATACTAAGTGACACACGTGTTGAGTAAAAACTTTCCTTCTTTCAGTTTCATAAAATAATTAAATAATACTTATATTAATAATAATTTTTTATCCAGCATGACTTTGCAGAATCAAGTTTTGTTTGTGCGTGTGTGTGTATTTATCTGTGTGTGTGTGTCTCTCGGTGTGTGTGTGTGTGTGTGTGTGTGTGTGTGTGTGTGTGTGTGTGTGTGTGTGTGTGTGTGTGTGTGTGTGTGTGTGTGTGTATTTATAACTTAGGGGTAACAAACGTCCCTACACAGATAGGAATATCTGACAGTTTTGCTACTTGTCTTTTACAAGAATTTTAAGCTTTTATTGAATAAAAAAATACTCAAGTCATTCCTTTTATTTTGTTTTAGGTTAGTGTTCGTTTAAGGTGGTGAACAGGATTAATTAGCTGCATTAGTAAGTATTTCAGTGGAAGTCTTCACAGTAGTTGTATAGGTCTGTGTTAAGCGCGTGTCCGCGCGTGCGCGCTCCCGCCGCTCATCCTCTGCGCGCTGCAGTTTCACCTGGAAGCGGAGCAGCGCAGGGCAGCGCATCCCCCGTCTCTCTGTCTCTCTCCCTTGTGCGGTTCCCCGGCTCTCCGGCTGCGGCTCATGTCGGCTCAGCCGGGGTCTCGTTGTGTTCCGCTACGCACAGTTACTGCCATTTTAGCACTCGGGCAGGACGTGCCGGTGTAAAAGAGGTGGCATTTCTCTTCCTTTCGCTTCGTATCTCTCGTCTCTTCTCTGCGGCCTGAAACACACAAAATGTCTACCAGAACGCCGTTACCGACCGTTAACGAGCGTGACACCGAAAATGTAAGTAACCCTTTAGTTAAAAACGTTGTGTTGTCTTTGTCTAGTTTATTTGTGATTCGCCTGATACATGGATGTTACACATCAGCTTGCTAACTAGCTAGCGCTCATCCTGCTAGAGAAAGCTAGCGGTTGTGCTTCTGTTGGCTAATGTGCTAATAAATCGGTTCCTTTTCTCTCCTCTCGCGCTAATGCTGGCTAACGGTGATTAGTGTATTATACAGGAGTTAAAACATCTCGTTCCGTCGTCTTGTATACACGTTACGTTAAGTGTTTACTTGTTTACAGCCTTAAATCTAGTGTACACCTCGTATTAACTACTAAACGTAATGACTGAGCGATTCAGGTGCATAGCGATGCTCTCTGTCCTGCCCTTTAACGATAGCCGGCTAATGCTAACTGGAACAATAACAGTTTACAGGCTTGCAGTGAAAAGAGGAATTAGAGGATTTTCCTTCTGTCACCATGTCTTAGTTTCTGTCAGACTATATTCTACAATCTGATGTATAATTTAAAAAACGGAGACTATCTTTGTCTATGGATATAAAAAGGTCCTTGAGCGACCACCACAGTTCTCCTCTTCCTCCTCCTTCTCTTCTTCCTCATCCTCACTGTCTTATACTACAGGACAATATTTCTGTTGCTCTTTACTCTAATGCACTGAAGATACGCATGTTCTCGGAAGCGCTGCTCTTATATTATGCATCAATCCACAATCCTCCCTATAAATATTCATGAGCTGTGCATAAGAGTTCACATGAGCTTTAACTGGATACGTACATTGTGGCATGGAGTTAAAAGTGCACTCTGTAATAACACCGACCGGTTCAGTGAGCACGTGTATGACAGCATCATTAGGACATGAAATGTGTTTATTCTACCACACATGAATTGCCTCTAATGCTGATTCAGTGCTGTTTGGATGCCAGGTTTGCTGCAGTGACTCTCCAGTTTCTAGACGCACTGCACATCTTTGTAAGGCAGGAGGAGTTTGACAGATTCAAGATCTTGAAAATATAATCAACAATATGATGATTTGCTAGCAGTTACTTAGTGGATGTTAATTTCAGGTTCTGCAGATTGAAATGATGACTAAGTTATAAACTGCACTCATCATGTCTGGGCATGTTTTCCTTTGAACTTCATAGCCAGAACGGTGGTGGCCAAGTGACTGCAGAAGTAATAAATATATTTTATCTTATTTTTCTTTTATGCTTCAGTTTTATTCGAATAAGTCAAAATGTAATCCGGGAAATTTCAGGTGCATCACATCCGAGAGGAGTTAGTTGGGTGAAATCCTCAAATGTGACTTTATTTTTCATGCGTTTGTGTCTCTAATATCAGTCACAGAACAGAAAATCAAACCAGGAGCTTACTAATTTTCGGATGTTTGGACATTTATCCTTCTGTAACAATTCTATATGTAAGGAATAAACTCTGATGGGCATGGTGTCAAAGAAAAAAAATAAAAACTGTGTTATTTAATACAGATAGACAAAAGATGATTTGCTGTTACATCCCCAATGTGGATTTATTTTTTTCCCAATTACAGCACATCCCAAAGTATTATGTTTCTTTTGCCTAATAGTTTGGGCACAGTTTTTAATCCATCCATATATCCATCGATCCATCCATACATCTGTCCATACTTGCATACGTACACATGCATGTTGTTACTATAGAAATGAGAACGTATCAAAAAGAGCACACTAATGAAACCCTGTTATTTATGTTGCAGCCGGGACTGCTGTCAGAGCTGCTCTTATAAACAATGACTCAACGTCTTCTGACCAATCAGAGTTGAGAGCGCAATAGTGCTGTGGTTTATGCCATTAATATTTTTGCTAATAATGACATTGTAGTATTACAAAAGTGAAAGTAAAGTTTTAATGAAAGTCTTGAATTTCTAAAGCACTAGAGAAGTGTAAAGAACTTCATGTCCAAACTATGTTGTAATTAAATCATGTGTGATCTTGCCTTGATCTCTTAGCTTGCCAGCAGAATCACTTGGGCACAGATGTGTGTTGGATCTTTTTGAGCGTTGCTCATGAGTAGACTTTCTGGTCAGGACATGGGCAGGCTAAAACAAGACATTATAGTCAGTAGCTGGTTTGCCAGGGCTTTGTGGAAAAATCAGCCCAATAGCCATTCCAGACTTGCCCAGAAAGAAGCTTGTTACCTGAATATCTGCCTCTTTCACACACTATACACACCAGAACAGATTTTACTGCCAAATATATTGCAACAGAAAAGATTAAAACAAGACATGTACATGCTGTTAGAGGAAAATAATTAATTTAGACTTTTGAACTTCAAGAGAAAGAGAGAAAAAAAGGCTTTTGACAGACTCCATTATAACTTTATAAATGGTGTCAAATTGCTGTGATACAAAAGGAATATTTCCTCTAACAGCATGTCCTGTTGTGTTTTATTCCTTTTGTAGCGCAGCAATTTGCCGGCATTTACAAATTTAAAAACATGTCATTAAAAGACAAATTGCACTTTATTCCATTTATAATTACATTAATCACAAGATCCTGTTATAAAAGGTATTTTTTCTTTTGAAGTTAATTAGATAAAAAAAAATCCAGCTTGCGATGTAAGTAACAAGGCCCTTAACCCTCAGTTGCTCAGTTGTAAGTCACTCTGGATAAGGGTGTCTGCTAAATGCCGTAAATGTAACAAGCGCATTAATATAAACTTAAGATTAGTTTACTGTCAGAACTGCTGTTGTGGACAATTATTCCAAGCTTCTGTTCTATTTCTGACATATTGGACGAAGCATTTATACTTAATACATTCCTGCAGCTATAAACAAAGCTGCTGCTGAGGATCAGGAGTGGCAGCTAGTTTTTTATTAGTATATAAATGTGTTACTAAGACTGCGTGATTGAATGGGATTTGTTGTTTGCTTTTATTCAGTCAAACTTTTTGTGTTCAAGAAAGAAAACAGAGCTGCTTCTTAAACTTTACCAGGTCCAAAATATCAATGCTGAGCTCAGCACTTTAATCCAGCTAGCTCCGCATCTATTTGGTCCAAACCAAATTTTATGCATTTGAGAAAAATGAGTGGTGCATAAAGCTACTGTACTGACGAAGTTCTCCTGGTGATAGACAGAAAAACTGGAGTCTGTTGTTCAGTCAAATACAGTTTCAGTGCAGGAAGATATAAAGATGTATTTTTGCAGAGTTTATGGTTGTAATCAGCATTTTTGTGTGTGTGCGCAAGTCTTTATTACCTGCTACTGGTTTATTGATCAAGGAAATTAACTTGATAAAGTAGGTGTCATTTGAATTCAGTCTAAAATCTCCCATAGGTGTTTATCTGGGTTGAGATCTGATGACTCTGAAGCTCACAGCATTTACCGTCTGTTGAGTATATAGACAGACAATATAAGATGGAACAAAACAGTCACTAAACAATGTCTGAGTGTGTCTGTGGGTTATGTGAAGCTTATCATCTTTTCCTTGGCTCTTACACTTCAGTTGCGTAATGGGAACAAGGCTGAGAGGTAACAAGAGATATCTGAGAGAAGAGCTCACAGGTGGAAGGGATCAGGACGGAGTACCTTTCTGGATTGTTGTAGATTAGTACTGTGTTCCTTGTCATATTAATTCAGGAATAGTAGCTCGAATGCAGCTGCTGGTTTTCTCTTTTTGTCATTTATAGTGTTCCGAGTGTCTCAGATTGTTGTACAGATTTGATTTGAGAACTAAGATCTGTTCTTCGCCCCCTTTGTAAATTGCCGCTAAATACTTTCACAGTAGCGTACCATGAACAAAATGCATGCGAGTGAGTATTACCCTGAGGACTGTTCTTTTATTTGTTGAATCATCAAACCTCATTCATGATTTTATGAATGGCTGTAACTCATAGCTTGGCTTAAACATAAATGTACATGGATCAGTTTAAGTGGTTTGTGTGGTATATTTATCTGTTCTAGCACAGCAGTATATTATATATTTTCCTATAGAAATAATCTTTACAGCACTATATCAGTATTCCATATATCTTAGGATCTGCTCAGACATTCACACTTTAAAAGACAATACTGTTTTTTTTTTTTAAATCACCTGATGCACTTAAAATTGAGTCAATCCTGTAGCCTACTTAAGAGGGACACTGCACCTGGACATCAGCATTGTGTGTTTTGGTGACATTGTCGCTTTATTTGTTTCAGCATGAGTAGGGATGGATAAATCATAATCACAGAACATTGCACACTGGGTACGTGGAAGCTCTAACTGGGCAGTGTGTTGTCCATGCCCATGTTAATATTAACCTAATGTAATAATGTGTAGCCAGCAAGTAAAGTATGATATAGATACTTTGGCAGATTTAAAAACCATTAATAATGGTTTGAATCCCAATCATCCATGCCCTGGGGCCAAGGGAGCATAGGGTGTGGGATCTCTCTCTCTCTCTCTCTCTCTCTCTCTCTCTCTCTCTCTCTCTCTCTCTCTCTCTCTCCTTCTCCCTCCCTTACTGTCTCTCTTGCAGATCAATGCATATGGCATTTTCATTTGTGACGTGGAAAACTTTCCACACGGATGCCTGCCCAATGTCCGTTTATATGCAACCAGATTTTAAAGGCTTTTGATGAAATATTGGTTTTCAAAAGTGTTAAAATGTTTTTTTATTAATGGAGGACATCATTGAGAGAATGTTTCTCCAGGATCGTGGTACAATATAATAGCATGCAACACTATTCAAAGTGCAAATACACAGCAGTGTGAGGGCAGTAAATACACATGACAATAAGCCTTTACCTTTCACAGATAAATGGAGAATGAACCCAGAGAAGTAACTGCAGAAGATATTGTTCTGTCAGCCTGCAAAGTAAATGAGTTTGTATTAACAAGCATATGTTTATGTAATTTTCAGTCGGTTTCTTCGTAGAAATACACATTGCTCACTCGGTGTTAAAGGTTGCATTGGATTTCCAATAAACACGTCAACTGTACATCCATTATATAGATCAGTGGAGTCCAATCATATCCAACAAGGGCACACCTGAGTCTACTGAAAGCCATGCGCAACTGATTAAATCGATAGAATCGGGTGTTTCCTGCATGATCAGAAAAAAGTGAAAAAAGGTGAAAAGTGACATGACATACAGCTAAGTATGGTGACCCATACTCAGAATTCGTTATTTGCATTAAACCCATCCAAAGTGCACACACACAGCAGTGAATACACACACACACACGGAGCAGTGGTCAGCCATTTATGCTGCGGTGCAGTTGGGGGATTCAGTGCCTTGCTCAAGGGCACCTCATTTGTGGTATTACCGGCCCGAGACTCGAACCCACAACCTTAGGATTAGGAGTCAAACTCTCTAACCTTTAGGCTACGACTTCCCCCTGAATAATAACCTGCAGCCATGACGGTGACGCATATAAGACTGGACACCTGTATAACATAGAAAAAGTGTGTTTTTGTCATTTGTAAGGTGTCTTAACTGCTTGAATGGGGACAGTCAAAAAATCAAAAAAAGAAACTTTGGGAGACAGTCATTACCCCTGAAGTGCTGTGTCAGAGAGGTGACTCCAAAAAGAAGCATTTACAGGATGATACTCTGTCGATTGTGTTTGACCAGTCAATGTGCTGCATGTATGTATGCGCTGTGTGTGGGTGCATAAAGCAACGAAAATGCAGGTTAACGCTTCATTTTCCATGCAAAGCCTTGACACACCATGCTGTAGAAAAGTGCTCCTAGACGTCCTGTGCTCCTAGACGCTCCTAGACGTCCTGTAAGAGTGAACAATAACACAGATGTCTGCCCTGAGAGATGCAATGTTTCTAAGCTCACATGGTTGCACTCATATGTTTCCACAAGCCAAGAATAATACTGCTAACGACCAATTTCAGAAAGCTCTTTTGAATCCATAGAGACACATAAAACCCCACAGACAATTCAAGCTGCTGCTTAAGATGATTGTGGGAAGATATAACGGAGCACTTCACAGCTGATGTTGACAGCAACTGTTCACCATCAACGCTCACCAGGAGCCAATTCTTAAACCATGCTGTAGTTTGCACACAGGCTGAAGTGTAGTGAAAAAGTGTACCAAAAAAAATCTAAATATCCACTACCCTGTTACATCTTGCAAACCATCTGTCTTCCTGCGACAGTGATTTGTTCTTTTGTGTGTGTGTGTGTGTGTACTTTTTTGGCCATCGGAGTGCTACCGAGCCACTCGATAAGTGTGGAAACCTTTACAAAATCAAATCACAAAAGCACCCTGTCCATGTAAAGTCTAAAGTAAGTGCTAGTTAGCAGCAAAGATGATGATGCAAATTGTGCATTCTCTGCCTGTCTCTCTCTCTGCCTCTATGAGTCTCTCTGTGCCTTTATGAGACTCTCTCTGCCTCTATGACTCTTTCTGCCTCTCTGTCTCTCTCTGTACCTCTCTTTGCCTTTCTCTCTGCCTCTCTCTCTCTCGGCATGGTTGTCGATACACATTTTGCACTCACACCTTGCGGTCCTTTCTAACGACCGGGCTCACACATACAGCTCCGACCTTTCATCACATAATCCCTGACACTCTCAGTACCTAAAGCTACTATTTAACTATTTAAACCACATTTCTTTTTTTTTTGGTTTTCCCTTGATGATCATATAATCGGTTTACATCACATAGCATCTTGTGGTTTAGAATACTGATATTAGTGAATTTATTCAATTCAATTCAAGTTTATTTGTATAGCACTTTTTACAATAGACATTGTCTCAAAGCAGCTTTACAGAGCATAAACATAGAGCAGAAGGAAGACATAATTAATGATAAAGGAAATAACGAATAATAAAAGAAATAAGAATTTACAGAATAAAAATTCTAGGTTATTATTAGATGTATATAGTTCACAATGTGTATGTATTTATTCCCCTATGAGCAAGTCTGAGGTGACTCAGTCAGCAGTGGCAAGGAAAAACTCCCTTAAATTGGTAAAGGAAGAAACCTTGAGAGGAACCGGACTCAAGGGGGAACCCATCCTCATATGGGTGACACTGGGGGTGTGATTGTAATATACAGTCAGTTAAATGTTGTATTGGTGTAAGGATCATGGACTTCGGATCTCCTTAGTATCACAGAGTCTAACTGGAGATGTCTCAGGATTCTTAGAGTCGGCCTCTGCTCAGTGGACGTCCAAAGGCTTCGTCCCACAGAGGACGTTGGGAGCTGGTACAATGTCTGAATGCCTCGGGATGGGTACAAAGAGAGAAGCAGTGGAAAGGGATTAACATATCTGCTGTTCATAAAAATGTGCTGGTCTGATGTACTGGTGCATGATATTATGGGATGTATTATGTGTACGCCTGACTAAAGAGATGAGTTTTTAATCTACATTTAAACTGGGAAAGTGTGTCTGAGCCCCGAACACTATCAGGAAGACTATTCCAAAGTTTGGGAGCTAAATAAGAAAACGCTCTACCACCTTTAGTAGACTTAGATATTCTGGGAACTACCAAAAGTCCTGAGTTTTGTGATCTCAGAGAGCGTGAAGGATTGTAACATGTTAGAGGACTAGTTAGATACATGGGAGCTAAACCATTAAGAGCCTTGTACGTAAGTAGCAGCAGTTTGTAGTCAATTCTAAACTTAACTGGTAGCCAGTGTAGAGATGATAAAATTGGGGTTATATGGTCATACTTTCTTGTCCTAGTGAGAACTCTGGCAGCTGCATTTTGGACTAACTGTAACCTGTTTATTAAAGATGCAGGACAACCACCTAGTAATGCATTACAATAGTCCAGTCTAGAGGTCATGAACGCATGAACTAGCTTCTCAGCATCAGAGACAGACAGGATGTTTCTCAGCTTGGCAATATTTCTAAGGTGGAAGAAGGCTGTTTATCGGCAGATATCAGCATTACAACATGGTTTTTCTGGAATATTTCTTTAATGACCATGCCTTTGCAAAGAAAATTGTATATAATTTTAAACAAAAAAGCACATAATTTCAGAGTTGTCATTGCAGATGTTGCTAATATTATGAAGATAATTTATGGCTGTTCTTGTAAAATATGGCGATTTAAATATTTTCTGACGTTTGTAAATGGAGTGGGATCCAGGAAAAGTGGTTAATACAGTATAAAACCTTTACACTGACTAACTTACTTCATTTGATAACTATCGAACAACAGCTGCTGAGATTTATTACACCAAATTGCCACCAGCAACGATGCTAATGAGGCAGAAAGCTCCTTCTGACTGTGGTGTTTAGTGAAGAGTCAAGCATTAATTAGCTGCTTATATGAGAACATAATCACCCGTGTGCTAGCTGGCTAACCACCCATGGAATTATAGCTAGAAATATACATGGTATTGTCTGTGAAAATCTCAGTATAATGTTCTCTAGAGATTTGCTTCTGATGCTTGACGTCAACAAATTCTGGTAGTCTGAACTCTCGATCAAATGGGGAAATTTTATGGGCACCCCTGGTTTGTTTGTGCAGAACGCAGCAGTTACACTGTGGTGTGAACACAAACAAAAAGAAGGTGGTCTGTGTTCAGCTCCAGGTGAACTCTAGTGTGGTTTTATGGCAGAGAGAAAGCGATTCGATCCTGAATCGATCCAGCTGCAGGGAGTGAACCAAATGTGTTGTGTATTTTGGGTTGCAACCTTTTAAACCAAGCTAAAGGATAGAACTGTAAGACCGCAGAATGTGTAATGATTCTGGAGATTTGGATCGACAAACAAAAAGAGAAAGTAAATGTTATATGTGTTAAACACAAGGCTTTAGTAGTTATTTATACATTTATCTAGATATTAAACACTGACTGTGTTTTTTTGTGTTGGTTTTGTCATTGCTATAAAGACTTGCCCTTTTCCTGTATTTCTGACCCATGAATATGTGAAAATTAGTTATGTGAGAAATAATCCATGCTGGAGTGGTGTGGTGCTGTTATCCACAGCACTTTAAAATGGGTTATTTTCATATAATAGCAGGTCTGGTGTGTCTTATTCCACCTACTCCACAGAGATTGCAGCATTTCATTTATTAATGAATGACGCATCAGACATTTGAACTGTTTTTAAGTCAGATTTCATGAAACAATTTAATTCCTGATCTCACTTTTTATAGCAGTCTAAAGAAGTTGTTCCAGCATCAGTGCTTCATCTCTCTCTCTCTCATCATCATCATCATCAAAAAGCACAGACATTCCAGACGCCTTCTATAAATATTAAATAAATGTTTCTTAACAACATACTTAGCAAAGTAATGTGGTTACAAAAAACAGCACACCAGTGAGTATACGTTTTTGTATGACATTTTTATAATCAGCTTATTATTAGGTTTTGATAGCATGGAGCGTTTGAGCTGTCAGTAGAAGAATCACCACATTAACATGAATCTGTTGTACATTTTACAGCCTGAACTACTGTCTGAGCTGTTCTATAAAGTTTTGGTTTATTTACTTATGTGCAGTGTGAAACCAAACTGAATACGAGATTAATCAAAAGTATCCGATTCAGACCCCGCATGTTTGTAGAAGTTGAATGACGTCAGTTCTTTGCTTGGCGGAAATGAGAACACCGATGAGTTATTGTAATTGTGTTAAGTTTATGAGCTCATGGAGCCAAATTCCTCCCTAGTGTAAGCTACGTTCCTGTGCGGTTCAATTTCTCGCTGTGAATGAATTCCAGCAGTTTGTGTACTGCAACGTCGGTCACAACCTATTGCTAAAAATAGCATTTCACACAAGGAACAAAGTGTCTGTTGGAACTTTTGAAGGTAGCTCAGAAGCACGACTTTAAGTTGACCTTGAAAAATTGGCTGATACTTCTAGCTTGCTTGCGAACACTCGAGGAAATAAAGTTAGAGGGATGGCACTGAGCCAGTAGCTCTGCCCTCCATCTAACCTCCAGGCTTCAGGAGAAGAGCCCGTCTATCGACTGGGCTGGATGGATGGGCTTTTTATTGGGTTATATCTTCCAGCCTGTGGTGTGTTACGAGGCACACATAGAGGGTGGGGGAGGGTTATAGTGTGGAGAGAGGGGCATTAAAGCTTACAGAGAAGGAGGAGGATGTTTTTGTGCTCTAGCTTCAGTGTCTGTCCTAAAGAGGTTGTCCCACAGACTTCTATCCATGTGCCAGGCCATGGCAAGCAGCAAGTTGCTAAATCAGCGGTGTTGCATTTACTGAACAACGCACAAATTCAATTGAGGGAAATTTGAAGCCTGGTGAGCTTGGCCAATCAATGCTTTATTGACTTGTGACTCTCACTAAAAGGCAAGCTTTATTTGTTGAGATTCACACATACCAGTGCTGGTTATCTGGTTTGTCTTCCTGTATTACCTTATTGTTTCAGAGATCATATTTGTGGTTAGAGAAATTTATGCTACTGTTCTGTGGAACAGAAATGATAAACCAGGGAAAAACCAAAAACTTAAGAGTTAGGGGGTTTTGTCTGGATTTATAACACTGCTCATTAGAATAACCACTAATATATTTTTGAAAGCACAGGCTCTGTTGCTGTCATGATGGAGGAGAAACAGCCATGCAGGATGTCATGATGCAGAGTGTGGTTTGTGCTGACTTTTCTGAGCACCACCATGAGTGACTTAGTGAGGGACGGGCCAGGTGAGGGACGGGCCAGTTGAGGGACGGGCCGGGTGTGGGGCGGGCCGGGTGTGGGGCGGGACTGTTTGACGGACAGGCCGAATGAGGGACGGGCCGAATGAGGGATGGGACTGTGTGACGGACGGGCCGAGTGAGGGATGGGACAGGCCGGACTGTGTGAGGGACTGACTGACTGACTGACTGTGTGGGGGACTGAGGGAGTGACTGTGTGGGGGACTGAATGACTGACTGTGTGGGGGACTGAATGACTGACTGTGTGGGGAATTGAATGACTGACTGTGTGGGGGACTTAGGGAGTGATGGAGTGAGGGAGTGATGGACTAACGGACTGACTGAGTGAGTGAGTGAGTGAGTGAGTGAGTGAGTGAGTGAGTGAGGGAGTGAGTGAGTAGGCTTCACTCAAGTACTATTGTTTAGAGAGTCCTCGGTTGCTAGGGCTTAAGGGGCCATGCAAGCTTGAGCGGGAACACAGCTCAAGCAGAAAGAAGTTTTAAAAGTCAGCAAATGGGAACATGTTAAAGGTCAAGGTAAGATCTGGCTCAGTTTTCAGAGGAGTACAGACGTGTTTGATTTTGTTTAATTAAACTCTTGTCTGTTGCTTATGAGCAGTGCTCTTTTTTGTGAATTTATAAAAGATAAACTGAAATACTACTGCACAGTTTTGGATTAGTTTAAACAAAAATCGGATGGTGTTTGTTGCACTGTGTGAGAATGGACATTAAACCCAACAAATGTGTTTCCCAAGCTGTTGGAGGACTGTGAGTTGTTTAAGAATACTATATGAATATATGAATATGAATAGCTTTTTGTTTGAAGAGAAGCCTTTTTGTTTGATCTGGATAAATCATACATTTATTAGCTAGTCCAGCAGCCCAAGTAGTATCTAATGTAATATAATAACATTTTAACTAGTCAATTAGGCCATTTTCACACTTTGGGTGGATTTTCTCTTTTCTGAAATCTTTGTTGATGACATCTGTGTCCATGACTTTTCTGTGCCTTTTCCATGCATAAAGTAATGCACAACATTAGAGCACAGCTTTTTACACCTTTTCAGCCTGGGATGACCAGTGATGTTTATTTACACTTAACTTTGGATGCGACAGTAATTCAGTGCAAACTACATCATAAATGGTCATTTTTAGGGCCTTGAAAAAATCCTGCAAACTGATATATTTTTACTTGTTATTGTGACGGTTGTGTAGTTTCTAAGCAGAGCTGGTATTCATGTGGTTTAACTTAAGTTTTTATACCACATCCTCAAGCTTAATGAATGTTTCCAGTTCCCATCAGGCCTACAGTGATGATGGTGTTAGGTTTAGATGAACTCTGAGGTTTTCTTTTATGGTCTTTGTGGTAATTATTGTAGTGTCATTCACATCAGGGGGTCTCTTGAGAATGCAGTCAGAGTTTCATCAAAACTGCTAAAGGACACTTTAGGTTCCCGGTTTTTGGGGTTTACTGTTCCTTTTTCTGTGTGTCCTACAGTATAAGCACGATTAATCACTCCAGCAGTTTTGGATAGAACTGTAAAGAGGAATATCGTGACCATGTCAGTGATGTATTTGAGGTAACATTTAGCTTTTTCTTGGTCATTTCGGCTACTCAATTTTGGCTGTTTGTGTTTGATCTGGGCTGTGATCCCAAAAAGCATGATATGATTGGAAATGTGAAACACATTTCCTGGAAGAAAGAATTGTTGACCATGTTACCAGGAGCATGGTGACACATCAGTATCACTGTGATACTAACCTATGACTAATAGGGAATCTTTAATAAACAATGTGCACTTCTGGCAGGAGTGTGAGATTTGTGTATTATGATGAATTGTGTGTTTGTCATGTTGTTTTGGTGCTGATTGGTTTGGTTTCTCTTTGAAGCTAAAGGTCTATTCTAAACCACTCTTGGGGAAATAAATTCATTCAGCATTCTGACTGTTTCCACCTTCCTTGTTCCAGCACACATCCGTGGACGGCTTCCCCGACCCCCCAGCACCTCCGGCTAAGTCGGCGAGCAGGCAGAGTCTGCCGCGATGTCGCAACTCTGTGGCGTCCATCACAGACGACCAGCCTCACATCGGCAACTACAGGCTGCTCAAAACCATCGGCAAGGGCAACTTCGCCAAAGTCAAACTAGCACGCCACATTTTAACAGGGCGTGAGGTAAATCTTTTTTATACAACATCGCATCTATAATCTTCACCATTAAAAAGCAGAATATAGGGCAGTTCAAGAAAAGAGAGCAAAGCAAACAAAGACCAGGGTTTGACAGCAAATCCTCTGTTGGGATTTGGTTATTCAAACTCTTGTATGCAAAAAGTTATTATAAACCAGCCTTTAGAAATGTTTTTATTTATAGACATAAACCTTTCAAATGTAAGGCTTCATCTCCAGTAACAGTAAACCCTGCTCACCCTGCTGTCTCTTTCTGTGTGTGAGAGCCAGTAAACCAAGTAATAATAAACCAAGTTCATATATAGATTTGTCATTATGGTGATGGAAATTGTTTTCTTCATGATTACCTCATTATCTTTACAGAGAAGTCAGACCACTTATCTGTGCTATGCAATACTCTCGCTCTTTCGTAAATCTCTCATGTCTCTTACCAACATGGTCTTGTTTCTATACATTTAAGGAGTCGTTATAAAATTAAATTAAGTTTTCATAATAAATGAAAAAAACAAAGTGTTAAATTCACAGTCCAACATTTAACACATAACATTCCCCATCTGTGAGGAGTCATTTTATTGAGCATTTATGTAAGGTATTTCTGGGATGTAAGCATCATTTTGAGTCTGTTATATTAATAATACTTAAATTCTTGACTGGTATTTGGTCAGTTTCTTCTTTTAAAAAAGAATATTTATTGCACCTGTTGCTAACTGCTGTAAGGTACGTTCACTAAGACACACTTGGAACACGATGCTGCCTTTCTGTAGAATGCACTAGAAGACTCTTCACTTGTTGGCTCTTAATTTAGCCACTGGTGGTGTTGCTTATGATTCAGGATCAATTCCTGTTCATGGAAAAAAAAAACAGACCCATCTCTGCACTCATCACTGCAAGCATCTTTATTCTTGCTCCTCTTGTCTGTAAACTAATAATGTGTCCCAGAAGCCAAAATTACAAATATGATCAAAGTTACTTTTAAACAAATACTGTAGTTTGGTGATTAATCTAATCTACTCGATTATGATTTACTTGACATTAAATTGCCCCTTGGTATGAATGTTTGTGTGTGTGTGTTTGTGTGTGTGTGTGTTTGTGTGTGTGTGTTTGTGTGTGTGTGTGTGTGTGAGTGAGTGAGTGTGTGAGTGAGTGTGTGAGTGAGTGTGTGAGTGAGTGTGTGAGTGAGTGTGTGAGTGAGTGTTTAATGTGTTTTATTTAGTTTTGATGAGTTGTGATGAGTGTGTGCGTGAGTTGTTGAGTGAGTGTGTGATGAGTGTTTGTTTGTTTTAGTTGGTTTTGGGTGAGTTTGTGAAGTTAGTGTGTGGTGATTGTGTGAGTGATTTTGTTGAGTGAGTTTTTATTTAGTGTTTGATTGAGTTTGTTCGTTAGTGTGTGATTTCTTTTTTTTGCTTGTTTTTTTTATTTAGTTTTTTTGAGTGTTTTTTTTTTTCTTGATTTCTTTTTTTTTATGATTTTTTTTTTTTTTCTTGTTTTTTTTTTCTTTATTGTTCTTTATTTTCTAGTATTTGCTTTCGTTTTTTTATTTCTTTATTTTGTTTTATTGTTTCTGTTTTGTGATTTCTTTGCTTTTTTTTATTGTCGTTTCTTGTCTTTTTTTCTTTCGTTTCGTGATTCTATTTATTTTTTGTTCGTTTTTATTGCTTTTGTTTATTTTTATTTTGTTTCTTTAGTTTTTTTCTTTGCTTTCGTTTTTTTATTTCTTCTTTATTGTTTCTTTATGTTCTTTTTGTTATATTTCTTTTTTTTTTCTTTATCTTTCTTTGTCTTTCTTTTTTGTTTTCTTTCTACTTTCTTGTCTTTCTCTATTTCTTTCTGTTATTCTCTTTCTCTTTTCTTTCTCTTTCTGTCTTTCTCTTTATCTCATCATTTTTTTATTTCTCTATTTTGTTTTTTTATCTATTTTTTTTTCTCTATTTGTTTTTTATGCTCTCTTTTTTTTGTTCTATCTTTCTTTTTTTATCTAGCAGTGCGTGTGTGAGAGAGTGCGTGTGTGAGAGAGTGCGTGTGTGAGAGAGTGCGTGTGTGAGAGAGTGCGTGTGTGTGAGAGTGCGTGTGTGTGAGAGAGCGTGTGTGTGAGAGAGCGCGTGTGTGAGAGAGCGCGTGTGTGAGAGAGAGCGTGTGTGAGAGAGAGCGTGTGTGAGAGAGAGCGTGTGTGAGAGAGAGCGTGTGTGAGAGAGCGCGTGTGTGAGAGAGCGCGTGTGTGAGAGAGCGCGTGTGTGAGAGCGCGCGTGTGTGAGAGCGCGCGTGTGTGAGAGCGCGCGTGTGTGAGAGCGCGCGTGTGTGAGAGCGCGCGTGTGTGAGAGCGCGTGTGTGTGAGAGCGCGTGTGTGTGAGCAGCCGTAGGGGTTTGTGCCACTCTTCTGTCTTGTATGTTCTGTACAGATTGATGCCAGGCTGTATAAAACCCTTGTAATGCCCCAGAGTTCTGCTACACTATAACGTTTATTACTGTTGCACGTTAGATTAGTCATGCCGTATCTTAAATTACATCAGCAAGTCTGACCGAGTTACATAACATACTGTTGGAGTGTGTTCATATGTTTATGCAAAAAGCTTAAGTGAGACCTTCACTGCACATGTTTATTACTTGTTAGCTAAATTATTCTCATAGCTTCAGAGTAAAACTGTAAAAAGTGTCAACAATGAATGTCAGACACCAAACATGTCTTTTTGACTGGGCATTTTCCCTGTCTACCTGGGTCTCTTTCTGTCTTGTTGCCTGTCTGTCTGTCTGTCTCTCTGTCTGTTTTCTGATTTCTGCTTAGCTGTGGTAAGCCTACATGATGAATGATGCTAACTAACACTTCCCTTTCTTTCAGGTTGCTGTGAAGATCATTGATAAGACGCAGTTAAACCCCACTAGTTTACAAAAGGTGAGCTATTCTTTTAATCCCATATTCATTGTTTACCCAGCTGTCAGCGTAAACGAAGTTTTCATGTATCATGGCTCACATGAAGTTTGAATCTGAAGTCTGAATCCCAGTAATTTTATCGGCTATAGAGTCCTTAAGAGTCCATTAGTGATCTGTTTATAAAACATTTTAAGGCACGGTTGTCTTAGGAAGCGTGACTAATACAACAACTGTGATAATACACTGTCACAAGCATGTCACTGCTATGTAATGTTCGTTCAGGACGTTGTGCTGTACAGACACATGAAGGACAAAACACGAGTCACATGTTTGAAATTTGCCATGACACGGCTGAATATACCGTATATTGCTGATGCTTCCATGTGGACAATTTAAGTAGCAAGAAAGTGCAATGCGAGAATTTTTCACTTATTATATGTGCCCATGAGATACTATTAATGTGAGAATTCTGTAAGAAGGGCACACCAGGGATCAGTGATCTGCATCCCAACAATGATATCTGGGGCATTTTCACACTGAGGCCTTGTGACACTGACACTAATCCATCACAGACCTTGAAAATAAGGACATTTCTTGAAAACATCAGGTCAAAAAGAAAAGATGCATGTGTTATAATTAGATAGCGGTCGCAAACTAAATGATTCTGCATACATTGTATCAATTGTAAATTCTGCTGGAATATTCAGAGCAGGTCCGTCAGGTCACTGTGCTTCACTGTATAGATTCAGTGGGTGTTTGGTGCTCCAGTTCATGCTGGTGTCCTTGATGATCAGCTGGCAGAGTAAAGCATGTACTAGTGTGACCTTTCACCCAGTTATCAGAGAAGTGCAGTAAATCATAGCAGCACTAACATTTAGGCTAACAATATCATACCATTAGAAATATAATCAAAATCATATCATGTTCAGCAGACAGCATGTTATTATCAGTACACACACTTATACATTTCTGTTTGGGATTGATTGAGTCATTTAGTATCTGCACAATGATTTGGTCAATCACAAGCCAAAGCTCCAGATGTGCAGTTTGTCACGCAGAGTCACACTGCCCCGTTTATTTGAGTAAATTCAAATCACGCTTATGCTGGAGTGGTTACTCAGCGGTTAAGACGCTCTTATCGGAAGGCATTGGGTTCAAATCCCAGCACAGCCAAGCCACTGGCATGACTGGAGGCTCGACATGGAATTCATCTGTCTCCTTCTTTTCTTTTCATAGCGTCATCCAAGCAACCACATGCAATACCACATACTAATATACTGTTTAGTAATAATGAATGCAGTATAGGACTTTGCTGTTAGGACTGGGTAATACGATGATGTAATAGCAATATTAAAATAGAAAAGTTTTTTCGTTACACACTTCGATTTAGCCAGGTTCATAATATATATATATATATTTTTTTTTACTGTTTCAATTTAGACCGTTTCAAACAGAATCCTTAAAATTGTAAACTGTTAATATTTTATCATGTATCCATTTTGTGAAACTGTGTTTTTTTTTATTAAATTTTTTTTTACTTAATATTTGTAATTTTTGTAAAATTTATATTTTATTTTAAATTAACAATGAATTTTCACGGACATTAAATAATATTTATTTTTTAAAAAATTTATTTTATGTATTTTTTTAAAAATATTTAATTAATTAATTATTTATTTAGCTTTGCTGGTTCTGTGGTGCCAAACACGTAAAACCATGAACACACAGATTTGCTCACACAACATTTACAGGGGTTTAAATGAAAAGAATTATATGGTGTGGTTAATCAGCTTGATCAGCTGTAGCACAGAGCACATACATGCACCGTTTAGAAAATTAATTTCAGTTTTTAAATGAGAAGTTCAGCTTATTATTTTTTTATTTCAGTTTTTAATGAGCTTAATGACAGCTAATAACTCATTAGGGTTATTTACAGTCCTGAATTCAGTTTGCAAGTATTCCTGACCCTGTTAGATAACAGCTGATGACCACAGGGTCCAGTATTTTTTTCCACTGTAATCACATAACTTGGTCTTGGCACACATTTTGAGTTCTAGCAATGCCCCATTCTTTCCTTCCTCAGCATCACTGGAAAGTCGCAGACAAATCATTAATGGGTTAAAGTAAGGAACAGAATAAGACAATGGCATACTGCAGACAACATCACAAGCCTGATATTTTCAACTTGCAGTATGAAAATGAGCAGAAATGAAGAACCTCAGTTGTGTTATGTGATCACTCTGATTGGCTTGGATGTTCCACATAAAAACATCCACATCTACATCCAAAGAAGGATCTTTTTTTATCCATCTCGTGCGTTCCTAATAGCAAGCATTCATGATCTGTGTCGTTATTTTGCTGAACCCTTTGTACCCCCTTTGGAACTTCCATGTGTTAGATTATGATCTGTTCCCTAAAGCTAGTTGTGCTAAAATTCCTTCTGGTTCCCATAATCATGTCAGCAAGGACAGAGGCCTGCATTTGTGGATAAGGAGTGGCTCATGAACACAAACCTGAAATGAGAATTCTGCGAGTTATTTTCATATCTCTGCTATATTTTAAGGCTCTGGAAAATTGGAAAATTTCCCAAAATAGCCATCAATAACATGAGCTACGTAATGGATTTTTTGTGCTTGAACCAGTTTTCTGTCTGGGCCCATTTTTTAATGTAACTGAATGATTTAAACCTGCGTATGGTACACCGTTTTATTTTTGTCTTTTATAATGGTCGTTATGATGGCTATATGATTAATGTGTGCATATCCATTGTGTGTGTGTGTGTGATCACTGGAGCGTTCCAGCCCTATCACTCTGATGTTCAATGCCTCATTCTCTGAGGGGATGATTAATGACGTACACACACACACACACACACACACACACACACACACACACACACACACACACACACACACGCTGATATACAGTTCTTGGCCCCATTTCTCACACTGTCATGTCTAAAACAAAATGCAATAAGTTATGAAATGAATCAACCTTCAGTCATCCAAGCTCAACAGTAAACACCACGAATCAAGGTATGAAGGGTTTTAATGCTGGCATTAGTGGGACTCAGTCAAGATACCCAGGACACGGCCATCATGCATGCTCTGTTGTGGTGGACTCTGGAAACAATTAAAAGGTTTAGGTTGACTTCAGGGAATTAAGGAATGCTTTTCTCTAAATGCGTCATTAGCCTGTTTGAAGTTGCGGTGTGCTCACCATATGTTTGCTGAGGGGTGAAAAGACTGACTGATTTGAATTTGTGCACTGTGCATCACAGGATTTATGATGCATCACAACATGGTCTATGCTTTGCAGCATGATTATCACACATCCTTTGAAGAAGGCATGACCCTAAGTTTATATAAAGGTGTGGCAGTCTGTCGGTCTATATGAAGGAGGCGTGGTCTCCATGCCTGTCGGCAGAGGTGGGAAGTAACGGAGTAAAAATACTTCGTTACTGTACTTAAGTACATTTTTCTGGTATCAGTACTTTACTCCACTATTTATTTTTCGGACAACTTTTTACTTTTACTCATTACATTTTTACACAAATATCTGTACTTTTTACTTCTCACATTTTCAAAATGGACTCGTTACTTTTAGTATTATTTCTTCTCATTGAGCGCTGTTTCCAGCCTATCATCCTATCATTGTGCGGTTTTTTCCCCATGTGACTGGTGTACTGTATTATTTACTGGCTATCAGGCATAGACTAAGGATAGCGGAGCTAACAATGAGCAGCACGCCTACAAAAGGAATGGCTAATGTTCATTCAGAGGGAGTCACCGATGTTAAAATAACTAACAACGAGGACATTCCTGAACACACATGGCCATATATGAGGGAGATGTTTGAAATAATCGGCATCAAAAAGGATTCCTGGCGAATGCATTGCGAATTGTGTCAACCAGGGGCGGTTCTAGACCTTTATTAGGGTGGCTTCAGCCCCCTGTCTGTAATCTCAGCCACCCTAAAACTATAAGGATAATTTTTACTTTCATAAATAAACAATACAAATTACGTTAAAATGCAGGACATGTCGTCGATGGGAAAGAAAATTATTTATCAGTTTGATCCAAGAGCGATTTTTTTTTTTACTTTGCTTTTACACGCGTGTTGTAGTCTTTCAAAAGTGCGTCTTCAGCTGTCTGCTTTATTAGAACGGAAAAGCACAGGTACGCGCAGCGTGCACGCGCAGTCAGAGCTGGAGGCGTTTATCTATAACGTTAATCGGCGGAAAAGACGCAAAGACAGCAACCAAAAGCAGTGAAATTTCACTATTCTTATTACCAGAGTTGTCATATAATATAAAACTCTTCCTGTTTTAAATTCTCACTGAGGGCTAAGCCCCCCTAAAGATGAAATCCTAGAACCGCCCCTGGTGTCAACCCAAAAAACACGAAGTGCTTAATTTAATTAACATTAATTTTGTCATTTGTAAAACAACACAATAATTTTGAGTTGTTTTCAAGGACAGAGCTGGAATCTCCCTACAGTTTGGGATATGGCCTTGGTGATACACTTGGTATACATTATATTTCCAAAAGTATTGGGTCACCTGACCTTTCCTGCTATATGTGGTTGTGTTCTGATCTCATCCCTACTGAACAACTTTGGGATGAATGTGAACGCTGACTCCACCCTACCTCACCTACATCAGTGCCTGCCTTTCGTAACAATCTTGTGGCTGATGAACACAAATATCCATCAGCACACTCCAAAATTACACACACACACACTTATGTATGTGTGTATATATATCTTACACGTATGTATGTGTGTATATATATGTGTGTGTATATATATATATGTATATATATATATACACATACATGTATGTATGGTACGTACGTATGGTACGCACGTACGTACGGGTACGTACGAGCCCATACTTCTTTACTTTAACTTGAGTAAAAGAGTGTAGTCACTACTTCGACTGTTACTGGAGTCTTTTAAAAAATGAGTATCTGTACTTCTACTTGATTGTAAAGGATGTACTTTTGCCACCTCTGCCTGTTGGTCTATAATGAAGAGGTGTGGCCTCTGTGTCTGTCGGTCTATATGAAGAAGGCGTGGTCTCTGTGCCTGTTGGTCTATGTGAAGGAGGTGTGGCCTCTGTGCCTGTTGGTCTATGTGAAGGAGGTGTGGCCTCTGTGCCTGTTGGTCTATGTGAAGGAGGTGTGGCCTCTGTGCCTGTTGGTCTATGTGAAGGAGGTGTGGCCTCTTTCTCTGTCTGTCTATATGGAGGAGGTGTGGTCTCTGTGCCTGTTGGTCTATACGAAGGATGTGTGGCCTCTTTCTCTGTCTATATGAAGGAGGTGTGGTCTCTGTCTGTCGGTCTATATGAAGGTGTGGTCTCTTTGTCTGTCTGTCTATAGGAAGGAGGTGTGGCCTCTGTGCCTGCTAGCTTTGAGTGATGTGTGTTCTCAGCTCTTTCATTTATGTAAATTGAAACTGATGTGTTTGCACGACTGAGAACTGTGTCATTGTGCATGGATCAGCTTTAAATCTGTTGAATCATTGTTCTTTAATCATGTCTTTCATGCAACTTGTTAATCACGTTTCAAGATGTTCATACTATTGTTTCTGGAGAGCTACACACTGCTAATCTGCAGAATACAAGAATGTCTGGTGAGGTTTAGGCTGCATGAGATGATCTCAAACAAAAGCAGTGTCAATGAACACACTATCGAGAGTTATATTCTAGTCTGCTACAGACTGGTATGCTGTTGCGTCACTGTGGTCGAGTTTAGAAATATCTTTCTAAAAATAGCTGCTTGGATTTCTCCATCAATCCATGCAGCACCAAGCAGACAAATGTGTTTTATTTTCCACCTAACTGTTGTCCTTATCATGTTTACTCATATAAAGGAGACCTCTCATAAGAAAGAGACACATTCCTATCAAGAGCTAGAGGTCCAAATCGAAATACCAATCATGTTTTAGATATTCCAAATCATGAGAGAGTAAATAATCTCAAATAAAATTAGCATATTCAAATTCAGCAGATGTAAAAACTGTTCAGAGAGACAGTCATTATCATCATTAATACACTCTTATTAGGTAATCTCAACCCATTAACTTTTTTTTCATTGTGGAATTGAATTGTCCCAATGCTCTTACACAGAATAATTAGCATTTTAAGCAGATTTAGGTGAGTGATGTGTGTTCTTATGGACTAACATATTCTCTAAAGCCATGATCCAACATAGAGCTGCTGATGCAGCTGCAATGGGTTGAAAATTCAGAGTTGTATCTGAAGACCAAAATGTTTGTCTGACACCTTTGTCACATGATAAATTGATCTGCCAGTGTGTATTGTTGGAGTTTGGTCATCTGCCGTTGATGGAGTTGAAGGAACACTCCCCTTCTTATTGACCATTTGTTGCCCCCGACTTGTTCTCAGCCATTCGTTCTCTCCAGCTAGATGTCTCTTTTTAGGTGATGTTGGGCCTGTGGTGGTTTCGACAAGCTCTCTTAAAAAATCATCAGATTTAAAACTAGTCTCCTACAATCTATTACTTGACAATTTATTGTGTCCCGAAAGCCGAGCACATGAGAATAAAGTACAGATGATGAGAAATATATGTACTGTTCATACTGTACAGTCACTGCTTATCCTATCGTACCAGAGCAAAAGACCAGACTAGTGTTTACTGATTCGATGAACAGGCAAGACATTCATTTACTGTCATTCACAGAAAAAAGCCTTCTCTTGCCCTGGGTCTAAAAAGGCGGTCTGTTTTAGCCTTTTGAATTGCAAGTCTGTTTGTCTTTGTGGTTAACATTTTACACTGCAGAGGAAACCGGTGCATGTGGTTCACATCCTACCTTTATTGTAAGCTGCTCTGTATCTCTCTATCTCTGACGACCCTAAATCTGACGCAATGAGATGGGACATTTTACATTTGCATATATTCACTTGGCATGTGTCATTATTCAAAGCATGTACCAACGAGGGAGAATCAAATCCCAACATAAAGCTGTTAACAAAGTGCACAATATTTGGTGGAAGAAAAGAATGATTAAACTCTAAAACTAGAGAAAAAAAATTTTTTGGTGGTGGGAAACTGGAGATAACAGAATAAATTCAAGCAGGCATAGGGGACCAGGTACAGAAACTCCACTCAGATGTTAATTGTAGATGTTAAAGCATTACGATTATTACTGTGTGAAATTCACTGCATGGTTCAGTATGTTTTTACATGTTGCTGTTTTTTCCCTGAAATTGCCATTGTATCATTTAGTTGGTAGTAAAAAAAAAAAAACTTTAAAAGAGCTTGTTTTTTTTTTCCTCAACAGCTTTTTCGTGAAGTAAGGATTATGAAGATACTGAATCACCCTAATATAGGTAAGATTGTTTATTTATTGTGTGTGTTTTTAATAGCTTTGCCTTTGTCATGCATCCACTCAAAATAGGCCACAATTAAGAATAAAAAAAATTATTTACACCCAATCGTGAAACCCACGAGTTCCTTCTGGTCCAAACTGTTACCATCAAAAGTCATAATTAGCTGAACCTGTGTGCAGTTAGTGTCACATTATTTTAATATAAACACACAGCGTCATTGAGACCATTTAAAAACAGTATAGAATATTGCACAGAATGTAGAACCATGATTCTGCCTGAAGGAAGAGACATCCACTTACATTTAGTGACTGGGCATTAATCAGAGAAGCAACCGTGAGGCCAAACGGCACCTGTTATGAGCTGAAGTTATTCTCGCTTCAGATGGGAGAAGCTGTTCATAGGACAGCCATAACCAGGCACTCCAGTGAGTAGTACGCTGCATGAAATCCAGTTTGGAGTCGGTATGTTGGGGAATCATGGCAAAATGTTTGTGCTCTGATTTAATCCAAAATTGAGCTTTTTTTGCTTTACACACAGAGCTGGGTTTGAGTGCTAGACAGGGGCAGTGGTGGCTCAACTGGTTAAGGCTCTGGGTTGTTGATTGGAGGATCAGGTTTCAAGGCCCAGCACAGCCAAGCTGCCACTGCTGGGCTCTTGGGCAAGGCCCTCAACCCCTCCCTGCTCCAGGGGCACTGTATCATAGCCGGTCTAGGCTTCTAGAT
This sequence comes from Tachysurus fulvidraco, assembly GCF_022655615.1. Classification (NCBI taxonomy): domain Eukaryota; kingdom Metazoa; phylum Chordata; class Actinopteri; order Siluriformes; family Bagridae; genus Tachysurus; species Tachysurus fulvidraco. The sequence continues at coordinate 28,247,311 of NC_062519.1, forward strand.
GCTGTTGCTAGTATTCTGAGCATGTGTGTGTGCATGCCTACATGCACGTGTGTGTCTTTGAGTTAGCCACAGCCCAGCAAGAGGTCTCTGAATTACCCTCATAAAACCCCCTCAGAGCCTGTGATGAGATTATAAAGACCCAGATCCTGAGAGCATTTAGCTGTTGCTGTATCTTTTATTTCCTCTTTTATGTTTTTTCCTCTCCTCGCCTGGGCATGCCCTCTTATACTGTATATTTTTCATTTACTCCTTTTTTTCACATTCTTTTTTTTTTTTAAATCCAGCCTTCTCCATCTCCAGCCTCGCAACATATCTCTCCTCTGATTATTGTGGGTCTCTTGAGGAACAGGGCTTGTTTTCCTGCTCTCCTCCTCAGCTCACTTTCCTTTATAATGCTGCATGTTTTCCTTTCTCAGTCTCTCTCTCTCTCTCTTAGGATTGTGTTCCTAACAGAGAAGTATTGTGGTGGTGTGATGACCGGTAGTGAGGCACCATTTCAGCAGTTTTGTCTTCAGGCCAAGCTTGGCCTCTTTACTATTGATTGTGATGACGGGACATCTTTGTGTCTCCCACGTGTTCTTTTTTGCCGACCAGCCCAGGAGACTGTGTGTGCATGTGTGTGTTTGACTCTCTCTTTGGCTAAAACTGAGCTTACTTGAGCTGTAAATAAACACCTCTGTCTCACAGACAGCTTTTATACCTTTGATATATTTTGTAACGGCTCGTGTCTACAAAGGTGTTGTCTTTCATCCTTCCCTCTTTATCTCAGGGACGTGGTCACATGGGTGGCACATAATAGCAGCTGCCATCATAATTTCCACTGCAACTCCAACCTCAAATCACAGCTATAAGTTATTACCCCTGTGCAATCTTGCTGACTGGCTTAATTGTAAACAACCATTTATATTCTGTGTGCAGTGTTGTTTTAAACTTGGAGTTAGCCTTTTAAAAGTTTCTCTTACTTTGACAGAGCATGACTATAAACTGGGACATGCTACTGATTCAATGTGAAGGGCATGGTGTATGTGTTTGGGTGTGTGTGGGTGGTTGAGCGAGCATGTGTGTGTTGGTGGGAGGTATTTGGCTATCTCGTTATTGTTGCATTTTATTTATTGTGGTTTGTTTTAAACAAAAGCTAGAGCTTCTATTAAAATAAAAGCCTAGATATTTTCTTTTAGTTACTGAGGTTAAGGTTAAGGTTTAGGTGCAGCATTAGTTAGTTGTATTAATAATTATGTCAAAGGTTTTCTTAATGTCTATGTTATCAGGATTTTGTCTAGAGTATTTTTGCACAACGGTACATGATGACTCTGTTCACAGAAGTTTTTCGAGGCAGAACGTCTCAGCAGCTGATCCTTTTCAAATAGATTGTAGCTGTGTTCCTTCATTTCCAGCAAATAGATATGCTGAAACAAAATTGAGCAGGACCATAGCAATTGTTCATTGTTTATCACAGCTATTATCCTCTTCTTGTCTCCTCTCTCCAGTTAAATTATTCGAGGTCATAGAAACCGAGAAGACACTTTATTTGATAATGGAGTATGCCAGTGGAGGTGAGTTTTAACGTGCTCAGTCCATCGTAAGGAATATGTACTGACACTGCTGCTTCCAGGTATCTTAATCAGTGTGTGTGTGTGTGTGTGTGAATGTGTGTGTGTGTGTGTGTGTGTCACAGGTGAAGTATTTGACTACTTAGTTGCACATGGAAGAATGAAGGAGAAGGAAGCCAGGGCCAAGTTTCGACAGGTGAGTGGATCAAGATAAATCCAGTCATATTTCAAAAATCTGGCACATGCAGGAACTTGGATTGAAGTTGATTTTTTTTTTTTTTTTTTTTTTTTACAAAATGGACATATGAATGCAAGTGTGACCGTGATGTTGGCATAAATTCTCCAAACTTCCCTTACTGCAGTGTGTGTTGACCTTGTTCATTTTAATATGGAAGAAGTGTTCCTTTGTCTTATCTGGTTTTTAGTAAGGGTTTCTAGGTCTCAACAACGCATGGCATGATGAGACCACTCAGAGTTTCCAATAAGGACTTCAGAGTAAAAAGAGCACTACTGTAGCTTTGGTTTTTCCCAGTCAGAGGTCAGAAATGACTAGTTGGCGAGTTTTAGCCCAACAGAGCATTAATTTCCAATTCTTTGCTTTCGAAGTGGATCTTAGTGGCTGGGAGCTATTTTTAAATTTCCCCCCAAAAAAACCCACCACTCACAAAGTTTTTTTTTCCATCTGCAACCATGTTCAATTTTGTTAAAAACCATGACTCTGGCAATGCTGCATGTGGTTAACCATTATATATTCGATTTTATGAAATAACGTCAAGATCTCAAGATTCTGTACTGTGTAAATAAAAATGGTCAGCATTAAATTCGCATTACATGCAATCAGAAAACAAGAGTTTCTTAATCATACAGGGTGTTTGTTTTGATGGTTCAAACATAACTCTAGTGTTCTGTGATCTGTGCATTAAACAATGCTGATTGCACAGCTCCCAAATCTCTTTAGTGTGTGCTAAGAACAATCAAATTGGAGCTACAGGTACTAGGATTTTAAAGGTGTTGGTGCCCACAATTCTTTGGGCATTTTTGAAAAAATGTCTTTTGTGTATGGCTTAAGGTGAACACACATCACACACTGACCCCTAGTGGGGTGATGTGATGCTGTTGTAACATTATACAGAAATCATTACAATGCTTAAAGCTTGGCCTTTTATAGCCATAATCAATTAAGCATTTATCTGATCATTACAAGATAATGAATATGCAGCTCTTCAATAATTAACTCATATGCTGCTCTTCAAATTCTTCATTTCAATCAATCATAATTCCCCAAAATAGAATTTAGCAGTCTGCATTTTAGCACTTGGTACCCCGAAGAGGTTGATTGTGTCTGTGTGGGTCTTTCAGATTGTGTCTGCAGTGCAATATTGTCATCAGAAAAGGATAGTCCACAGGGATCTCAAGGTGAGTCAAGCTCCTCACATGTCACTTCATGACCTCTTGACCTGCTCCTGTACAGGTTTATTTTGTCCTCACTCTGGGTGTCCTTGTCTGCAGGCTGAGAACTTGCTCCTGGATGCTGATATGAACATAAAGATAGCAGATTTTGGCTTCAGTAATGAATTCACCATTGGAAACAAGTTGGACACGTTCTGTGGAAGCCCCCCCTACGCTGCTCCCGAGCTCTTTCAGGGCAAGAAATATGACGGGCCTGAAGTGGACGTCTGGAGCCTGGGGGTCATTCTGTACACACTGGTCAGCGGTTCGCTACCTTTTGATGGGCAGAATTTAAAGGTCTGTTTAGTTTAAATGTTTGTTATTGTTTAGAAATTAAATAAATCAAGTTTAGACCCTTTTTTAATGTCTTAACATGATTTATTTAATTTGTCAGCCAAGAATTTTGTGTTTTAGTGTGTTTGTATCAATATGTTAACAAATCAGACAAACATTTGGTTCAGACCCACATCGTCTTCAGTTCTGATATCTGTTTGGCAGGAAGAAATGTAACTTTAAATGTATTTCCCTCTAAAGCATCTGTGGTGCATATGAATTGAGAGAGGACTCTGATAACCTGTGCTTGGCAGTGCAGTGTTGTGTGCTAACTGAGTGTGTCCTCATCATCCCAGGAGCTGAGAGAGCGAGTGCTGAGAGGGAAGTACCGTATTCCGTTCTACATGTCCACCGACTGTGAAAATCTACTGAAGCGACTTCTGGTGCTGAACCCAGGCAAACGTGGAAGTCTAGAGGTACAAGCTTTTCTTAGCTTAGAGTCAACACTGCAGTCAGAGTCACTACATCAACATATGTCTCGGCCTGGATTCAGCTTAGCTCAGGGATGTCACAGTTTTTCAGAGTTTTGCGAAGTTTCTTTATGTTGTGTATGCCTTGACATCTGAATAAATGTTTCCTTCATCCCACAGCAAATTATGAAAGACCGCTGGATGAATGTGGGTCACGAAGAGGAGGAGCTCAAACCATACACAGAGCCAGAAGCTGATTTCAGTGACACCAAAAGAATAGGTGCCTATGCATGTAGATGCACACAGACATGAGCACACACAAAAGTTCTATATATGTGTATATAGTACACAATACAGTGTCTGAAGGCAAGCATGGTGGATGTTCCTTGCAGGTTTGGGGCTGTATTTGTTTAAATGGAGTTGGAGATTTGGTCAGGATTAATTTGGTCCTCAATGCTGAGAAATACAGACAGATATTTAATCATTGGAGGTGTCTGATTGGCCCTCTCTCTCTCTCTCTCTCTCTCTCTCTCTCTCTCTCTCTCTCTCTCTCTCTCTCTCTCTCTCTCTCTCTCTCTCTCTCTCTTTCTGTGTGTCTCTCTCTCTCTTTCTGTGTGTCTCTCTCTCTTTCTCTCTTTGTGTGTCTCTCTCTCTATTTCTCTCTCTCTCTCTCTCTCTCTCTCTCTCTTAACCTGCTGCTTTGAACAAGATGATTGGCTGATCTGTGACTTTTCTGTTAACAAAAAACCCCCCCCCCCCCCCCCCCCCCGCCATTTCTTTCTCCTTTAGATCTGATGATTACCATGGGTTTCCCCAAAGAAGAGATAACCGATTCCTTAGTGGGTCAGAAATACAATGAAGTTATGGCTACTTACTTGCTCCTGGGCAGAAAACCTCCTGAGGCAAGAACCACACACAGCTAATCTTTTTTTCAGCCACCATTAATATTGTCTATTTATGTTAACCTTGTGATGTTGCTTGTTGCCCAGCAGTTTGAGGGAAATGAGTCTCTGTCTAGCATAAACCTGTGTCAGATGCCTCGACCCAGCAGTGACCTAAATAACAGCTCATCTCAGTCTCCAGCTCACTCCAAAGTGCAGCGCAGCATCTCTGCCACACAGAAACAGCGGCGCTACAGTGACCACGGTCAGCACACACACACACACACACACACATATGCACACCCTGACACAGCACATAAATTAAACTGGTCTTATAACGTTTACCATCTCCTGTCCTGGCAGTGATTACATTTAAATGAAATATCCATTCAGACTGACAAACCTGTAATACATTGTAAATAATGTGACGCTCAATGGCACCTGAAAATATTTGACGTGTATTTTTACTTTGGTTTGATCACCTGCTGATGGTAGCATCAGTAGATTTATCACTTGCTAAAAGAGAGTGATACAGTAACACTAGTCATTTATTCTGCCTAGCTTTCTCACCTCATCACTGTTAGTGGTTCATATTTATTTAAAAAAAGAAAGAAAATGGGCTGTGTAATTATGTCATAAGTGGCATGCATTTTTATTTCAGGCCCCTTTAATATCTCATGGAAACAAACATTTGAATGTGGATTTTTGGTTTTTAATATGCAAATAATAGGAAAATAGGAATATTATTCAGAGGGAAATTTGTTTTCACAGCACTGCCAAGGACGCATAGTCTACCCGCAAGGACTTTCATACAGTGTCAGATCCACAAACTTTTCCTCTTTCTCTTCCAATTTTGTTATATTTTTATTCTTAACTGAACCACAATACTGTTGCCTTGGAAGGCAGGCTGTAATGTTTAACACACCTTTGTGTGACCTGCAGTTGCTCCATCGATCCCACCGGCCGTGTCCTACACCAAGCGCACACAGGCCAACAGTGTGGAGGGAGAGAAGAAAGAGGAATGGGAGGCGGCTCGTAAGCTCCCCACCTCCAGCTCTAAAGGAGACATGGCTGTCTCACCGCTGACCACACAAGAGCGCAGGAAGTGTTCAACAGCCTCAGGGGTGAGAGGTTACACATTAGGGTCAAGCACAAGGGTCACTACATAAAGCTGAACATAATGTATTTATGTTACTCTATATATATATATATAGAGAGAGAGAGAGAGAGCGAGACTTGTCCAGGAATGGTAGCTGGTTGTGTAATTATTTGTGTTTACAGGTGGGGTTTGAGTTATTAATCCAAAACCTATATGTATTTTGTTACATGAACAGAACAGCACAACAGGGGGGATGACGCGGAGGAACACGTACGTGTGTGAGCGTACCAGCACTGATCGCTATTCAGCCATTCCTAATGGTAAAGATAGCAGGTGAGCTACAATTCCTTCCTAATTGAGGGAAATCAATGTTCTGTAGCTGGTAAAAGAGTGAAGAAGGTTTTTGTGCTGTTATCTGTGTGCCTGACTGGATCGAGTTGACATGGCTGACAGCCAGAAATAACAGTCAACAAAATGATCAACTACCTCCTGATAAATATCTTCTAGTTATGTAAAATGAAAAATGTGTGAGGGTTATTAACATAGAGAACTTTTCCATTTTTATGTCTGTTCATTTTTGTCCCAATTCTAAAACAGGTGTGCTGTTGACCTATATGGATGTGGGAGCGGTTAAATGTTGTACAGCTATATACAGCTTTATAAAGTAGAAATGGTTAAATGTTATCCTGGGCACCATATAAAGCATACATATTTATTATGTCTTTCAGTCTGACAGAGGTGTCTGCCTCTGGTAGTGGCTCATCTGTTTCTCCTGGAGCCTCCTCAGCACTGGCCTCGGCTAGGCCGCGTCACGTGAAGTCCATGTCCGCCTCAGGTCATCCCACCAAGTCCCCTTTGCCCCCAATAGAGGATAATGCTGAGTACAAGGGGTGAGAGCCTCTTAACCCATTTGACCAGTTATAGCTGGGCATAAACTGCAAACTTGTAGTCTCAGTCCGTGTTAGAAGAAGCATGCTTTGGATAGGTTTCATCCATATTTGATTCCTTGTGCCTTTTCCGGCTTATTCTCCTGCTATGTTTCATCTGTTGCCATCTCTTTTCTCACTTTAGCCCAAGTAGCTCCAGCTCCAGGGTTCCTGCTGCATCTCCATCGACCCACAGCATCAGCAGTGTGACCCCAGACCGAACTCGTTTCCCTCGGGGCACATCTACTCGTAGCACCTTCCACGGAGCGCAGCTGAGAGAACGTCGTAGTGCGACCTACAACGGACCGCCTGCATCTCCTACACTCTCACATGACACGGGGGCTCTGGTCCACACTCGGAGGGGCACTTCAACAGGCCTCATCAGTAAGATCACCTCTAAGTTTGTGCGTAGGTGAGTTGGCCAAACCTTTTCATCATTCTGAGGTTAAACCATGGTGACTCAATGCTGATTTAGAATTACTCCTAAACAGAATTCCAATCCCAGTCCCCACCCACACATGGGTAAAATGGGGGGGGGGAACTGGAACAGCTTATTTACAGCTTGTATTTTGTGTTGGAAAAGTAGTGTTTATGGTTTCTGTTCAGCTCACAGGAAAATGTGAAGCAAAGCTTTTGCTTGATGACAGGATTTTAATATCTGACCTTAAGGACTGGTGCTTCAGTATAGAATATATGGGTGTGAAACATGGCATATCTGGCAACACTTGATGGAAGCAATGGGGGATAGCACCATTTGCTCAGTAGCAATTGAACAGCTATGAAAATAAGGTGAGGCCTGGGATAAGTCATGCAGTATTGAAATTAAAGAGCAAACCAGGTTTATTAAAAAAAGAAAAAAAAATCGTCAGGCCTTCTTATTGAATGCTATTTAGATTACTAGCTTTTGTTTGAGGCTCTGTGGTAGTCATCTCTGAAGGCATTTCTATAAAACTGTGTGTGACAGGAAATCTACCTGACTGTAGAGATTATACTGCAGAATGACGGGTGTGGCCACTAAAAAACACACACTCACTATGCTGAGTTTTCAGTTTCTCTGACCATGACTCAGACAATCGAAGGCAAGCGGTAAAACATGCTCGATTTTGATCCGGCGTTCGGTTCTCTCCAGCTTCGCACATAGCTCAGACGTCCCTCTTCATCTGCAGGTCAGTGTCTCAGTGTTGCTGCGTTAATTCTCCAGTGCTGCTGTGACATCATAAATCTCCCTGTTCTGACCTTATGTAGACAGGCAAATGTTCACCTGGAGGACATGAAATTCTAGTATGAAACTAAGGCATCGAGCCGTGTGTCTGCTACGGTGTTTAAAACAGATCCAACAGTATATCTACATTTCATCATTTGATTAAGAGTTTGTGCAGGAACACTAACGTACAAGCACTGCAGTGCTGCAGTCATTTCAGTGTTTTTATGGCTGATGCTGGGAAAACAAATACAGTACTCTATGGTGCAACAGCAGTGGTATTTAAAATTCAGTTAACACAATTTCACACATAGAAACACAAGTTGAAGTATATGATGCAACTGAACCATCACAAAATAGTTTACATCCCTGACTTGATCTCTGTATCAGTAAGGACTTTTTTTTACAACTAAGTTTACTTTTTTGTTGTTTTGTTTTTTTTACATTGAGAGTTTAACTCCATTGCAAGTCAGCTATGATCTTAACCATGAAAGTGACCCCGAGTTGAATGACATGATTGGTTTGACTTATTAAAGGGATACTACAGTGAGTACTGGTTTATTACACACCATCGTTGGTTTATTACTCAAAATAGAAACGTTTATCCGTTCAGGGAAACCTTTTGTTTTGCAGAACTTTAGAATATTAAATGCCAGAATTTCAGCATAAGAAGGGTTTTTCCAGACCACACCACAGTTATTCAGTTGTCATGGTTTTATAGAAACTATCTGATGCAGAATACAATCTAATTGAGTAGTTGATGGTTAAAGACCTTACTCATTGCCCACCAGTGGCTCTTGTATAGCTCTGATGGTGCTGTGTGTTTCTTCTGTTGTAGAACTCTTTCTTTCAGGGCTTCCTGGAGGTAAGAGTGGTGCTTAGTGACTTTTTCTGAAATTGACTCCCTAATCTCATGTGCAGTTGATTTTTCCTCACCTTTCCACATACTGATGTTGACTGATCGCAGATTTCTCCCTGTTTAACCCCAGAATCCTGCTTGAGACGTGCATGACTGGCTAATTGTCAATAGTAAAGCATAAAAAAACAAACATTTGCGAAACTCAACACAGTGTGTATTCTAAAGTTTTTGTGTCGAAGGAATTGAGCTGTGTGTGAAGGGGATGTCCTTGTACTCTGTAAGAATGCTTAATGTCTTGTGTGAGCCTAAATATTGATTTTCAGGATTTCAAGCAAACAAAAGTGACCTTCAGTGTTTTATTTCAGTGGTTTCTGACTTTTTTTTTTATTGTAGTGTTTGTCAGGTTCAAGATTCAGACTTGGAGTCAAAAAAGGTTTTTAAAAAGTCAGAATATAGATTAAAAAAACGGAGATGTTGTACATATTTAGACCATATTAAGACTGGGCTTGTTACAGTTTTTTTCAATCGCTAACAAGTGCTTACCTATACTTAAGATAATTTTTCTAAACTCTTAACACAGACTTACACCTACAAAACACAATTGGCCAAATTGATCATTTTCCTCTCAAAAACACATTTTGTTAAATCTATACTAACTCTCCATTTCAAAACAGAACACATCTTTCTCTGCACACACTAACTTTACCGAAACACTGGAAATCTGACTCAAAATGAAATTATTCTGTCAAAGAATAACTCTTGTTTTCACTTCACAAGGTATATGCAGTCAATCAAAGTACACCAGGTTTCAAAATACTGGCTATTGTTGACATTAGAAAAACTGCATAGACTTTTATGTTTCAGGTAACATGCAATCCACCTTTTACACAAAATGTCTTAGTTGGGAACGCTATGTCCACATGTACAGTAATGTTCACATTCAAACGCATTCGAGTAAAAAGCAAATCAGTTATTTTTTTTCTTTACTGTTTACTTAAGGAGGTTCAGTAGAAACACAATATAATAGAACAGAAAAAGTTTTACAGTATTGCTTACAGTGAACAAAATATCATATATAAGAGCATTCTGAAAAACAAAACAGCAAAAAGCCCAGATAAGAAGGGGGAACTAAAAATAGCACAAAATTAATGTATCTAATCCCTGCAATCTTCAGGGTTAGGCCACATGTTCTCGTCAACATCACATCTGATATCATCCAAGGCGATGCACCTGGTATAAAACCGCTTGGTATGTCGGATCCACCGTTGGGAATCTTGAACTGTGATGTCCCTGCAGCCAGCATCCATGGCTTCAAGGAGGGACATCTGGTCATGTGGCTGATGGTCATAAACCTTCCACCTCCATGCAGAAAAAAACTCCTCTATGGGGATGAGGAAAGGTGAATAGGGTGGAAGGAAGAGACTTACCAGTCTTGGGTGGACTTCAAACCATGCTGTTATTGCTTGCGAATGATGGAAAGCAACTTTGTCTCAGGTAATTACAAATGTCCTCATGTTTTCACCCTCCTGATCCTGCTCTGGTACCAGGCGCTGGTGGAGATCATTGAGAGAGGCAAGGAGGCGTTCGGTATTATAGGGTCCAACCTGACATCTGTGAAGGAGTAATCCTGCATTTGCCATTGCTGCACACGTGGTAATGTCTGCCCCTCTCTGTCCTGGCACATCAACTGTGGCCCTTTTTCCAATTATATTTCGTCCACGTCGACGCCTTTTGGATAGATTGAATCCTGCCTCATCTAAGTACAGTAAATGAATTCATGAGGGGCCTGGTTGGCCTTCAATTCCATAACTCTCTGAAACAAAGTGTATGTATATCATGTCATTACTGTATCCCATACTGTCCTGTAACCTATTACTGTGTAGGTTTCCTACTTGCAAAGTGCAAAGCTTATAGAACTGGACATTGAATTGAATACACACTATACCTGGACATATTGTGGTCGTAGCTCCTTGACTCTCTCACTGTTCCTCTCAAAGGGAACAGTGTAGAGCTGCTTCATCCGCACTCTGTGTTTGGACAATGTCCGTCTAATGGTTGTGAGGCTGATGCTTTCTATATTGCCAAATATCTCATGGTCCTCCACAATTCTAGTTTTAATTTCATGCAGTTTTATTGCATTATTTGCAACAACCATTTCTACAATGGCAAGCTCGTGATCATTATTGAGGATCTTTCCTCTTCCCCCAGAGGGTGGAAGATGTTGCATTCTTTAGAGGGGGAAAAAATCAACATATGCATTACTGTATGACCTTATTGTCATGTCAAGTGAGAATAGAAACATTCCATGTAAAATGCAATACTTACCTGTTGGTTTGTTGAAATATGCGAATAATGGAGGTGATTGTTTGTTTATTATTAGCAGAGAGATATTGTTTTTGAACTGATATCATTGCAGAAGCAGAGGATTTTATACTGTATCTAAGGTTTGGAATATTGTTTTTGCTATTGTGGGATGTTGTGTGTTAACATTCGTGAATACTACAAAAACAATCCATAATTTTGTTGGGAGATATAGCTTGTCTGTTAATAAAATGTAAGCATTGTGGAAATGTGTTCACTGATTGCATATTGTGTGAAAAGGAAATGAAATGTGTGAAAGGTATGGCCACAAAAGACTGATGCTGTGCTAATTGAGTTTTGAAAATGTGACAACTGTTTGGACAAACGCTTGTTAGCGACTGAAAAAAACTGTAAATGGAATTGATTGATTTTGCAGCATTCCACTTTACCTGTGGTCTTCATGTAATATTTCAGTGAAGGCTACTGGAGCCATCCGTTGCGTTTCCACTGCATGGAATATTTACTCCTGGATGTCTTTGCTCGTTCCACCCCCTGGTGTGTGTTTGTGCTAGTTTCACATTTCTTACTCTGTTTCTTAATCTAAACTCTTAACTGTCTTTAAGGCTGCCCAGTGAAGGAGAGGCCAGATGCAGAGCAAACAGTTTGAGGTGAGACATCCGAGCAACAAGTGATGCATGTGTAGATGTTTTTCCATTGCTTTGAGGGCAGGGTGAGCGTTACATGTTATGAGAAATGTTTTGGCTAAGTACGAGGCAGTGCTGCACCAAAAAAAACCCATCATTTCTGTTCCAAACCAGTCTTTATATGGCTCATAAGCATCTTATGACATTACAATGTAATGAAGTTTTATTTCTTTCTTTTTGTATTTGTTGTATTTTGTCTCATGCTTGCTGCTGGTCTCCAAAAAGGTCCACATTTCTAGTATGCATCTGAAACCATCTTTACCTTATATAGTGGCTAATATGATAACATGTGATGTTTTTATCCTCAGGAGCGGTTCAGGTGAACCTAAAGAAGATGGGCGTGATTCTAAGCCGCGATCTCTACGATTCACATGGAGCATGAAGACCACGTCATCTATGGAGCCCGGCGACATGATGCGAGAAATCCGCAAGGTGCTAGACGCCAACAATTGTGACTACGAGCAGCGTGAGCGCTTCCTGTTGTTCTGCGTTCACGGCGATGCTCGTCAGGACAGCCTCGTCCAATGGGAGATGGAAGTATGCAAGCTGCCCCGCCTCTCTCTCAATGGCGTCCGCTTCAAGCGCATCTCTGGCACCTCTATCGCCTTCAAGAACATCGCATCCAAAATCGCCAATGAGCTGAAGCTGTGACCGGCACACAGGGAGCGATTGCGACAAAAACTGCAAAATGGAAGCTTGCTACGTTGACGTCTACGTTCCCAGTTAGTATGGGTACCATTTTGAGTTTACTGCTTTCTGAAGCTACTGCTGTATGGTTTGACCAGTGGATATAAAAAAGATAAGATTGAGGGGAAAAAAGTACATCCTTGGTATCCCCAGTTCCCTTCTATTCTCTCAAGTCCCACATATACACAAGGTTAGCATAACCATCTTTGCAATAATAATGTAAACCTGTGTCAGGGTCAGCAGGTTGGTGTTCCTTTACTGAACTACCTTTGTAGGCTAAAGCAGAGACTTTTAACGCTACTTTTTCCACATGTACAGTTAAGATACAGAATGACTTGTTGAATTGTTCATAGACTTGTATAATACAAGACTCTTTCAGCCAGTGTATCTGAAGGTGTTGTATAGTTTTGAGTTCTGCACAGAAATTTATGTTAAATGGCTTACTGTCTTTGTTTAGCTTTTTGCTTTCCTTGTACAATTTTAGATCCTTTGTTTTTTGCCTCAGTCATGTGACATTTTTATTATTTTTACATTATTATTTTTTACTTTTCGACAGGATTTAGACCCGACAGATCAGCGACGAGTTACTATTAACAGTGTTTCATAAAACAGGCCGTGCACGTTCCAAAGGCAAACGGTTTTAACCTGCAAACTTTTAATTTTTTTCTCCCAAGTCGGAGTCATGCTACTAGTTAGCAAGTTTGACACTCTGCCATTTCGTGTATGCTTAAAAGGGATATTAACTTTTGAATTGATTTGAGAATAATGCTGTAGTCATAGCAGATGTAGCCCAAATAGGAACAGGATTGAAACAGGGTTGGATAAACAAGATTTTCTTTCAGTTTATTTGCGTTTGGTTTGACTTCATCTCCTTCTCCCTAAAGATGTTCTGTTTATTTATTACAGTTTTTACACCACATTTACTTTGCTGCTTTAACCTTGTCATCCTCGTGTGACAGAAGTAGGATGTGACATTTCTGTTTTTGAACATGTACTTTAATTTGTTCCTTTTGTAATTAGTGGTGGTGGTGGTGGTGGTGGTGATGTGTAAGACCACTTGTGCTGGAACATTTCCTCTTGTTCCTGTGTACTGAGGTAATGAGGGTTAAATGTGCAATGCTTTTTGTTGTATTACTGTAATTTCTTACTCAAACATGGTCCCTGAATGCACACATTTCAAGAGAAACCGATTGTTTAGTTTTCTTATTTAAAAATGGTTTGAAAGTATCTTTCAGAGGTTTAAGCTGTGATCTGATTAAGCTGGTCCTTGAGGAGCGTGGTGTTTCATGCTGTAACGGTACTTTTCCCGAGCAGGTGATTAATGCTGCTTTCGCTGTTGGAGATGCTTGAAGATGTTGGGAGACAAAGATGATGATTTACTTAAAATGCAACTACCACCCACACTCCCCTCCTTTCCCCCCAGTCATTTCACCACTACCGCCCCGTACTCCCTCCAATCAGTGTAGTACTGTACATTTCTCAGTAAATTCTCAGTAGGGTCATAAAGGTTCAGTCTCACTGGTGCACATTAAAGCTTACTTGAAATGAGATTCCCAACCAAAATGTCTAGTGTCATTTATTTGTTTGTTTGTTTGTTTGTTTGTTTGTTTGTTTGTTTGTTACATCTTTTATGGTAGTTCAGTTACAGGGTAACTTTTAGGATTCAGGATTTTACAGTAGATGAATGCACGTTATGTAAGTAGTACAAGAAGTGTACAGGGTGTGCTGTTACAGGAAAATAATCAACAGTCAAGTTCTTTAATCTCCAATAACAGCACATCCCATATCGTTTTATTCCTCTTATACAACCTCAGTTTGTCAGTGATTCACTTTTATTTATTAAGGAACAACATGTAAGTCTGTATCTGATTCTGATCACATCTAATGTCATGGAACATCTACAAAACAAGTTCATCTTTGTTAGAATTTACATACAGTCGTTCTCATCTCTCTGTCTCTCTCTCTCTCTTTTTCTTTCTTTCTTTCTTTCTTTCTTTCTTTCTTTCTTTCTTTCTTTCTTTCTGTTAATATGAAGATATGACACTTGTCACATAAATACTGTGAAGCACAAAGCCCTCGATATGGAAGACTCCCGCAGTGGAAAATGTAACAGGAAGAAGGAAGCACTGAAATAAGTTTCCTTACATAAATGTTCACCCAATCAAAGTTTATCAGATTTTTTTTTTTATCTTTAAATTTTTTTTGAATCATTAATAGTTTTAGATTACATCTGGCATAACAGCGTTCCCTGCTGTCAGAGCTGCGAGAATCCAACAGCACTGCAATGTATTTTAATTAGTATTCTGTACATACAACAGAGCAGTTTATCTCCATATCCAATTCTAATCAAATGAAACTATTGTAAAGCCTGTTTTTTTCCCCCCAGAACACAGTGGGGTTGCATTATGGGAGTTAACTACACGCAGCTTTGTGAGCAGAGGTACTGCAGTGTACCGTGCACGGTGCATCTAGTCTCTATAAAACATCCTGTAGCTGGATCATGACTCTACTTCTGCGCAGGCACCAGGTCATCAATGCCCGCGTTGTCCTCCAGTCTCTTCTCAATCCTGATGAGAAGTTTTACCCCATCAACCACGAGCTGCATAAACTCCACCTCTGTGAGTCCAATGGTTTGTTGGTTGCTTATTTTGTACAATCCACAAGAGTCTGTGTAGACAGAGAACATTACTATAAAAAAATAACTATTACCTTTTGCATTCATAACATTCATGCAAAAGAACATTTCCCATTATTGGAGTATAGTGTTGGGTGAAAAAAAAAAGAAGGAACCTAATTTATTAAACGTTTCCTTTTGTATAAGATAAATTTGTCACGATGATGCTGTTACCTATTAACTTAAACATAAAATATATACAGAGGAATTATATAGCGTAGGTGGTTTGGTAAACAGTAACTCGAACCAGTTCATGGCTGACTTACTATGGATGTACAAACTCTACAGCTCTAGGCCTCTATCAATATTTTGTACTTCCACGTGATTGCTGATTGGATAATTGCCTAAATGACCAGGTGTACATGTTCCTAATAAAATCAGTGGTGAGTGTATGTAATTCTGTACTGTCTGCCTCCATGCGAAGTCTCAGCCTGTCTAGGATTCTGTCCAGATGTTTGTGCTCAGGCAGGTGTATCAGCCTGATGGTGACTCTGGCCTTCAGACCGGTGCCCACCTCTGCCGGTGAGCTCACCACCCAGCCCAAGTGAGGTTTCCAGATAAATGGGTGCCTTAGTTTATTATATATTGCCTCCAACTAAAAGAAAACATGGACGAGGAACACAGTAACTTTCACCCAGTGTCATGTTTAATAAGCCTTGTCAGAGGAAGCACAGGTAGTCTTAACCAAGTCTCACCTTTACTAAATTGATGCATATGGATGCGAACGCCTCCTGGAGATTGGCATCACTTCTGAAAGATACAAATTTTAGATGGTCCTCCATGTTCACCCAAACTGCCAGGCTCCCATTCTCACTCATCCTGTAAGAGGGTAAGATGCATACGGACATGAAAACTGAGGAAAAAGGGTCTGGTCAAGGGGTGATCTTTGGAACCAGTGTTAGACCCATACCGTATGTTTATATCCATATGTTTTAAAATCTGATGTAATATTAATTGTCTATTGTTGAAAAATGTTGCTTTCTTAGGGATGTAAGGTGACGATCCATGATTACAGCTTATGACAAAACGGCTGAGTTTAAAAATAAAGGCTAAGTTTTAAAATGACTTTTTATTTTAGTTTAAGTTTCAGATAATGTGCTATGACGTACAGAACCGTTTCTATTGGCCAAATGTTTTTGGACACCTGATCCATCGCATTCGAATATATTTCTTCCCCAAACTTTTGCCACAAAGGTAGAGGCACACAACTGTCTAGAAACTGTCAACTGGCAAACTGTCTAGAATGTTTCTATATGCTATAGATTTACACTTTTCCTTCACCGAAACTAAAAGGACCAAACATGTCATTGTCGATGTGAACAAGGCGAGCTACACAAAGGCATGGGTTGTCCTGTTAGGATATAAATAAATAAATCACAAACACTGACCTCAACCCCACTGAATACCTTTAGTGAAGTGAAATGGAAAGGTGACTGTGTGCCAGACCTCCTCACCCAACATCAGGTTTGCTCCTTTAATATTAGATCAGTTTAATAAATATGAAGCCCTGTAGGTTTTTTTTTTGGTAAAAAAAAAAAAAAAAGGACTGGAGTATAACACCACATATGTCCTTTGCTGCGTTTTACCACAATGCCCGTGCATCAGGCCAATCACGAGCCACACCGGTCTTCATTAATGTGATGGGTGGGGCTTCCAGAATGAGCCCTTTATCTTCTGTATTTTGGTTGAGCTCGTCCATGGAGTAAAGCTTGCCTGGGAGTTCCTGGCTAAGTTGATCCAGAGCTGGAAAATTAGTAAATCATTTTTGATAGAATTTGAATAAAGATATCACTGTGCTGACTCGTAACAATTTTTTTATTTTATTAGTTTATTGCAGTACCTTTTTTGGCCAGTGTGAGGAGTTGTCTTCGCTCTCCTCGGCTGCAGTGTGTGGGGAAGCAGAAGTCCTCGATGCAGCGAGAAGCGCTCACTTCACAGCTTACAGCATATGCTTGGTCAAAGTCATCACCTCCCTACACAGACACACACACACACTCGGTGGTCTCCAGTGGCACACTAATAATATCCACACGAATATCTATCACATGCCTATCCTGTTTCAAAGTATGTTAGTAATGCAGCGTAATGGGATGTGCTGTTACAGGAAAATAATCAACAATGGGGTGATGTCATGTGTTACTTGACACTATGGCCTGAAGTGTTTTATTACCCCACTCCCACTGCAAATACATAAAAATAGAATTAACCTTTTATAATAATTTCTTTACTAATTAACAAATGAGACGTCATACTTTTATTGTTCAATGATTTCATGTTAGAAGTATCACGTGTAGTGTCAGTGGAAAAAGCTCATCGTTTTTCTTCCTCTTCCACAAATGTCCTCTGACATGAAGAATTTACTCTAACCGCTGGAGAGTTGTTGAATATCTCCTTGCAGAACATCATCATCATACCTTTTTTGTTTAAAATATCTTGGGTGGGTTTTTTTGCTTCCAAAAAGGGGACTCAAGTTTGTGTGGCTTGGTCAAGATGGTGGAATTGGTGTGATGGTATTATTCTTATTATTCTATGTCTGTGAGCTCAAGTATATTGAATAGTGACAGTGAAAGTGATGTTGCATACGGCTAAGTATGGTGACCATACTCAGAATTCATTCTCTGCATTAAACCCATCCAAAGTGCACACACACTGTGAACACACACCCGGAGCAGTGGGCAGCCATTTATGCTGTGGTGCTCGGGGAGCAGTTGGGGGGGTGCGGTGCCTTGCTCAAGGGCACCTCAGTCGTGGCCGGCCTGAGACTCAAACCCCCAAGCTTAGGGTTAGGAGTCAAACTCTCTAACCATTAGGCCACAAATAAAGCAGATAGAGATTTCCTCTAATATTTCCTGTAGCACTGCCCTGTCCCAAAATATGTTTGCCTCATCACATATCTCGGAAGAAACGAGTGTTGGACTTCACCCTTGGTTTCTAGCTGTTGGCAGCAAATCTAAACCACAAGTGTAGCAATGTACTGTAGTGACCACATTGGAGAGAATATTCAGAAAAATAAATTGAAT
Organism: Tachysurus fulvidraco; assembly: GCF_022655615.1. Taxonomy (NCBI): domain Eukaryota; kingdom Metazoa; phylum Chordata; class Actinopteri; order Siluriformes; family Bagridae; genus Tachysurus; species Tachysurus fulvidraco. Next base: position 28,265,405 of record NC_062519.1, read on the forward strand.
CAGTTTATTATTTTTATCCCTCTGAAGTAGCTGTTAATGAAGGTTCATGTAAAACTCATGTCACGGAGTGTCTGCTGTTTCAAAAAAAATAAAAGAAAAACACCTTCTGATTTGAAAATTCAACAGTGCTGTGGTATAAAATCATATAGATTGATACAAGTAGTGTAATATAACTAACACTCACCTTGAGGTTTTCATAATTGAAGTCACTCTTTTGTGTAATGTGACCAAGCACCTTGTAGCTGTGGTAGGCTTCAATGACACGGTCAAAAAAGTCACAGAAGAGAATGTAGGATTGGGCATCACCGGCTAAACAGCCTACAGTCAAGGGCCCTGTGCGTGTTCCTGTGTCACAGACAGAAATGAACAAGATGATTCAGTTTCAACCAGAAAAGCTCTCATACTATTATAGTGTACTTACTTAACCTCATGTGTTGGTGGTTAATGTTCAACTTAGTTTCTTAAGGCCATTTGGCCACCATGTCGCACAACTAAGAGCTCTGAGAAGTCTACTGAAAAATTGTCTAATAAGTTTACATATCGGTTATATCAGAAAGTCACTGTCACCCTGATCAATAAAGAAGAGTTAGTAATAGATGTGATAAATAAAAGATCATAAATGATTGTCAGATCCTATTCACTGATGTATTTTGTGCTGTGGGCATAGATCGAGTATCATGGCACGAACCGTGTCTTTGATGATTCACATAACCTTCTTGCAAGGAGCAGCTGTTACTAACAGAATGCAGGACTTTCATGTTTCAGTTCATCCCGTACTGAGAGGTTAGAGTAATCTGAATATATTTTATGAAGATATGTAATGAGTGCTGTGCATCAGGCTTAGTTGTTTTTTATTTGGTTTTCCTTCCTGTTTTTCTTTGAATATGTGGTGAATTTTAAGCTAACGTTTACATCTAACATCTTTAAAGGTTCTATGTGAAATTGTAGAAAACAGTGGGTTTTCAAGTTGAACCTCTGAAGCAAGCCAGCATCATGTGCTCACTTGAAGATTTCTGTATGATAGAACAGATCTACTTAGGAATAGTCATTTTGGAACATGTTCTTAAAAAAAACAACCTGGTAAATACAAGGTACGTGATGTGAACTGTAAGCGTGCTGAGCTGGTTATGAGTCATCTTTCCCCCACACCATTAGTGACTTTTGATCTTACACAGAACGACAAGTGTGATTTTTCCGATGCCTACAAAGAGCACTTTGTAAATGTAGTCGACCGGTGGAGTGGTTCTTAGCTGAAATACGGTGGTATCCAAAGGATATATTAGGTGTAAACTGCTGTTATAGTAAAATAATCACACTATAGTGTTGATTGATGTATGCAAGATAAACTTTATTATTTCATAAATCCGCATGTCCTGTGTTGTGTTTTATTCCTCTTTTACTACCTTAGTCAACAATTACAATGTTTATTTATTAACAGATTACAATTTTCCATGTTACCAAGAAACCATGTTACAAACTCCCCGATCTTGAAGACTTTCCTATGGTGAAAAACTTACTGCCTCTTACAAAACACTAACACTGGAGACTCCTTGTATAAGCATTAAATAAACCTCTTACAGAAAGTTTCACTGAGTTTTTACTGATAAAAAGCGACACATTTAAAAAGCGGTTTATTTTTAGACAGACTTTAGGTGAGTCAGTTGAGAACCAGTTCTCATTTACAGTGACAAAGTCCTTGTGAATGAATAGTTACTATAGAAACAACATTAAAATGAGTGCCTTAATATGAAGGACTAAAGGCACTATTCTCATAACTGCTGGTATAGAAAAATTAATCAATCCATTCGGACAAATCGGATTAAACGACGGTCTCACCTAGGTCCTCCAGGCCTGGACGAATGATGTCATCAAAGATGACTCCACTCTCCGTGGCCCGGTTGAACTGGCGTGTGTACATGTGCAGATCAAGCACACGGGCCATGCAGGTGTAGTTTCCATCCAGACGTGGGAACTCTTCTTTAGGACAACCCCTCTTCAGGTTAAGCTTGCTCATGGGGTCTGGTGGAATCAGGCTCTAAAAACGAAACAGTATGGTAAAATGAGCTTTTAACAGATTTCACAGCATGCTATTATGATCCTCATTTTTCCTGCCAAGATTGTGTGCTGCATTAGTGCTTGGACTATTGTTATAACACTATTGTGGGGGGGTAACTGATTGCTAGGCATGTCAAGGTTTCAGACGGAGTAGAGGTGGTAATCCACACAATATCATGATGACTAGAACAATGCCGCTGCTTGGCACTGCACTGCAATCTTTTTTTTCCCCTTTGCATAGACCCACCGCAGCATGGGACTTTCCTCCTGTTTTGCAATGTAAAGTGCTTGGTGTATTTTCTGTGAAGGGGAATACCTCGAGCACAGGCCTGTACTTTGTCTCCAATGGGTACTCCTTGGGAGCTGAAAGAGATGATGGATGTTAGCATGAACACAATGGTGTGTGTGATAGCATTTCTCTTGTGAGAAACTATGAGGGATAAAAAAAAAATCATTAATTTGAGGTTACTCACATGTATAGGAATCACAAGTCAACATTTTAATACATAATGTTCCAACCTTGATAAATGATACTACATATATAATTGTTTACACTTTGTTGCAGGTCCTTTGCAAGTCTGCAGAATATAGACATGACCAGCTCCTTTTTTCTCTTGGTTTCCTGTTTTGTTTGGGGACTTTTTGCCCTGTCTTGTTTCAGTAAGTGAAAGGAACTCTAAACAGGGTTTAGTTCAGGAGAGACAGTTAGTTCAGTTCAGCCAGATAAAAAGAAAATAGTCTTGAGACTAGATGAAGCAGATTAACTAAGTCAGACATAGATAAATAAATAAAAATCATTAAAGGAAATAATCACCCTGAAAGACTTGCATATTAATGTTTTATTATTATTATTAATGTTTAGATGTATTCTCTCTCTCTCTCTCTCTCTCTCTCTCTCTCTCTCTCTCTCTCCCTGTTCTCTCTCTCTCTTTCTCTCTCTCCCTCCCTCATGCGCTCTCTTCTCTCTCTCTCTCTCTCTCTCTCTCTCTCTCTCTCTCTCTCTCTCTCTCTCTCCCTGTTCTCTCTCTCTCTCTCTCTCTCCCTGTTCTCTCTCTCTCTCCCTGTTCTCTCTCTCTCTCTCTCTCTCTCTCTGTGTCTCTCTCTCTCTCTCTCTCTCTCTCTCTCTCTTCATATTAAACTTTTGAGTTTCCTAATCTACCCACAATGCTGTTTGAACCCCTGCTGATTTTGGCATCGGTAGAAATGAGCTCTTGTATCTCTCGATCTCCGCCTAAATAGAATGATGCAGCAGAGCTTTTCTGCTTTGGTCTTTTCAGCTCTCTCAGCCTCCTCCTCATGTGAATAACTATGATGTATACAGTACTGTACTGTTCCTTTTATTCCTTTTTTTTCCTACTGTTCCTTTTTTTTTTTTGCATCAGTGACAAAAACCAGGATGTAATTTAAGTTTTTTTTTTATGTTTTCCTCTTTTTTTCTGCTTCTCTATGTGAAATAATAGGAAAACCACTTTTAACAGTATATAAATAACCAAATATTTTACCAGTGACCATATTTTACCAAATGTAGGTGTGTCTCTGAACCTTTCAGTGACAGTAACTCACTCCAAATCTGTGGCTGTGGCTCTGTGTGCCAGTGTAGTTGGCTCTGCCAGGAGGTCAAAACATAAGGATACTGACCTCCATATCAACCCAAAACCTGAACTGCCCAAAATAAATCTCTGTATGATGTCCACGTGCACAAACCTGCACTTATAAAATAGCTTGAAATGTTTTCCATTATGGAATGATCAGGATTCATTTTCACATGTCTCCAATCTTACATTAAAGGAAAAAAACTTGTTATTCTCAGCAAGATTAACAGATTTGGAACTTTCGAATTGCCACAAAGTTGCTGTGTCTCTGAACCAGTCATTTGTTCTGTTATTTAGTGACAACAACTCATACACATATTCAGGCCATAACACACAAGAAAAAGAGGAGTGAATTGTTCAAATAATAAAGGTTCTTTAAATGCATGCTGTTGATAACAAGCTGTAATTCTAGGTATCTTTCACCAAACATCAACATCAGTATTCTCAAATAAAAGCCTATAAATCAGACAGTTTTGGACAGTGTTGAAATACTAATGCACAACCCTGTAGGCACAATGTCAACAGCCACATGTAGTGCTGATATGCAGAATGAAGACATGAAAACTTACGCTTTATCAACCATTCTTTCTTTCTCTTCCACATCCTTTCTCGTCGGCTGCAACGTGTGATTACAGAGTGCACTGTGCATGGAGAGGAATGAAGCACAAGCACCGGCTCGTGACAACTGGTCTTAAAACTGAACAAAAGAGCTATGAATAGCTGGGGGTCTCATCATCCTAGTGCTTACTATCCTTACGGCCTGGAGACCCGAACAAGCTAGTGTCATGTTGCTTGGCTGTATCCGTAACCTATTATAGACAGCTGTATCATATTTTATTTTGGAACCTCATGGAGACACGATTAGCACCATTCTGGATCTCATCTCTCTCATTAAGCACTTTTGGAAAACAACAGTTGCTGCTGATGTTTGGATACTGATCATTAGCAGTAATTTGTAGTGGCATTTGTTGTTATCTCACATACAAATAAATGTGTTAGACAGGAAAACGTTGTGAGCATTTGTGAGGCCTGAAGATTCATATCAGTGCTAATGAGACAGAAGTGGAACCACTGAGTCATCTCACAGGTGTGTGTGTGGGGGTGTGTGTGTTTGTGTGTGTGTGCGCGTGTTTGTGTGTGTGCCCGCGCGCGTGTGTGTGTGTGTGCGTGTTTGTGTGTGTGTGTGTGTGTGTGTGTGTGTGTGTGCACGTGTTTGTGTGTGTGTGTGTGTGTGTGTGTGTGTGTGTGTGTGTGTGTGTGTGTGTGTGTGCACGTGTTTGTGTGTGTGTGTGTGTGTGTGTGCGTGTGTGTGTGTGTGTGCGTGTGTGTGTGTGTGTGTGTGCACGTGTTTGTGTGTGTGTGTGTGTGTGTGTGTTGAATGAATGGTTTCATGTTTCTAATACAGTGGTTTGTTACTGCTCCAGATCTGACATTTACATTACATTTACAGCATTTGGCAGATGTTCTTATCCAGAGCAACGTACAAAAGTGCTTTTAAGTCCCTATCGCTGAATACATTAACACTGGTTCACTAGGTAACAGACTTAGGAAACCAACAACCTAAAACTGTTCTGGGATTTCTTTCTTTTAAAAAAGAAAAAAACATAGACATCTAAGACACTTTCAGTACTACCACCAGGACGCCTGTTTCACACTGATGAAGATGCACCAGATCTTTATTTGAGAAACTCATACAAAATATAGTCATAAACATACAAAGACTATAAGAAAGCACAATCATCTACGGTGTCTCAGCTTGTCCTCTGAGCGATTTCTTCTTTTTTCCAGTAGATTCAGTATAAAAATATAACAATCTGTGGCTGAAAATAACTTACAGGCCCCATTTGAGAGAATGGGGAAATCATTAAACATTCATTATCAAATTTGTGTAACACACAATCAGTCGACATTTCCAGTGAATTAGGAGGAAATACTACTCCAATAGATCTTTGTCAAATACATATCTGCAAAATGATTAGCACCTGTCAGTGAAAACGAATAAAAAAAATAATTATCAGAGGAAAGAAATGCTTCAGGAACTCTCTCATTTTGACCAGTTTCTGTTTCCCTTGTGCATAAATGAAATTTCTGTAATAACGGAAAATTTGGCACTGTAAATTCAAGGTTGGCTCTGCCAGGAGGTCAAAGCAACAAGATACTGACCTCCACATCAACACAAACTGCTATGACAATAAATAAAAACCTCTACTGCATAAAAAAATGGTCTCTGGATATTAAAACTGAAATCTTAATTGAAGATGATGTCCACATGTACAAGCCTACGCATATAAAATAGCTAGAAGCTTTTTACCTGATGGAGTGGTCCAGATTTTCTTTACTCATGTCTCCAATCTTCTTAGACATTACAGGACAAAACCTGTGTTATTTTCTCCAAGCAAGGATTCAACAAATAGTAATCATGTGAGTGCCAATAATTTCGAACCGGTGTTTATCACTCGTTACAGGTTCTTACAGACAGGTTTGTACATTGTCATGATTTGTGCCAGTGATTTTGGAGCTGACTGTAACCTGAAAAGAAAATCTCATAAAGGCCAGCTTTACTAGATCCATGCTGTCTCCCAGAATGCACTACAAATCCTCCAACCCTGTTGTGTCAACCTTAACCTTGACAAACAGAGTGTCATCTCGTATGAAGATGGCGTTTCGGGGACCTTCCAGGTCAGTGTGAGAGATGAAGCGAGAGAACCCTAACGCGGCGTTGCTGTCAGCTGTGGGTCTGCGGAAGCTCTCTTTGCTGGTGTCAGGGGTGAAGCTGCAGCTGACGTGGTTGCGTGAGCCACTCTGGTCTAGCACGGTGAGTGTGACGCTCTGGCGAAATGGCCACGGCAGCAGTGAGTCGAAGTCACCTCTCATCACCATGATGTAGAGAGAAAGGTGTGTGCCTCGGGCGCTTCCGTCCCCATCCGGGTACGCACGGGCACTCAGCTTGTAGCCACTGCGGCCGGTGTAGAAAGGCGGTGAGGTGAGCGGTGCACCAGCGTCTTTTCTACGCTGGTAGTCCAGAATCTTCCAGATGAGTTTTCCATCATATGACGTGGACTCAAGTTGGCGAAAACGTTGCTCGTTACACTGCAGCTGCTCCACATGGATGTCCAGTAGTCGAGTGTGACGCTGACATGTCTGACCTAAAGCTCCTGTACAATCACACACATAAAAACACTGAACAAAGCCATGAAAATAAATGACACTATCATGATTTGACATTTCATTTGCCTAATCTGTCATAATCAATGATTGATGCTTAACTTTTGAACATTTTCAAAAGTCCCAAGTTTCGTCTGTAATTTATAGAAAATATTCAAGTGTCTATTATTACTGCTCCGTTCCCAGTTTCTTGCTGATGCTGCATGTGTGTGTTGTCACCTCACAGCTCCAGCGTCCTCAGTCCAGGCCTGAGCTCAGGTTACTGCCTGTGTGGAATATCACATGTTGCCCCAAAACATGCCAGTAGGTGGACTGACTATTCTAAACTGAAAAGTGTGTATTCTAAACATATTGTAGCGTCTGGTACAGGTCATTTAGATTCCAGGTCCCAGGCACCCTAAACTTCGGCATCTAACCTTCAATCAACCGATGAGCAACCCAGTTTTACACACACACTTGGCTCCAGAATGACTGGAGCCTACAAAAAGACCAGATAACCCCATGTGGCTTCTCTAATTGAACTCATAGGGGCCCTCAACCAGAACACACACACACACACACACACACACACACACACACACACACACACACACACACACACACACACACACACACACACACACACACACAACACAATGAGACATTCCTTTAACTAATAAAACCCGAAGATAAGGTACTCTAAGGTTCTCATTCTTATAACCCTTTTTGTAATGTGTTCTTCTTTTAAGGCTTGCCTGACTTACAATTATTTGCTCCTTAATTGCCTGACAAGGGTGTATTTTATTCATGTGTCAGAAAACAACATTGTATTTAACATCAGTTATACTCTAATTACTGATCATGGCATGTTAATGTATACCTGTTCTAATGCTGTATTCCCCTTTAAGGTCTGATGTCAGAATGTATACGAAGCTATCGTTTTCTTTTTACTTCCCTAATGAAAGTGCATCTTGTTTTAAGTTTCATTTTTGTTTCTTTGCCTTTATAAGAACACAATATCGTATTAACATCAGTTACCCTTCGATTACTGATCTGTTTATGTAATGTACCGCTGCCTTTATACCGTCATTACCCTTCATGGTTAATATCCAAATGACCACAAAATTATCGGTTACTTTTTCAAACAATGGTGTATTTTATTTGAGCACGAAAGGTGCCATACCGTCTTAATACACCTTAGATAAAACTTTAAAGTCATCTTAAAGTTTGATAGCTAAACCACGCCCACAGACACCTGAAACAAAGGGAGTTTTTCCCTCCAAAATCTTGGCGGGAGTATCGGTCATCTCCCCAAAGATGGGTGGAGTTCGCGACCTTTAAATTGTCACAAACACCACTAATCCGTGGTCAGACTTTCGGAACAGCTTGGAGACGACTCCATCTTCCTTCAAAGAAGTTCCAGCAAGCTTCACTTCCAAGAACGACAACTGCTCTGATCTTCAGGAGAACTTGGAAGAACGTCTGACCCCACCCTAACTGACTTTTCAGAGATTTCTCTGTTGCATCCGGACTCTTGTGCAGTAAGCCAATGCAAGTAACCGTTTCCTTTACCAACCAATTTAAATGCATATTTTAAGTATGAACCTTGTATTGTGAATTTAAGTTTCCGGTGACGATTTCCCAGTTAGGGTGTGTTTAAGCTTGCCATTCCTTTCCTTCCTTTCTCTAATTTATTCTTTCCAGTCTCTTCCTCCCTTTCCCCAATTTTAATTTATTTTGTTTTATTTTATTTTCATCTTCGTTTTCCCTATTTCTTTTGTTTGTGTAGTTAGTTTTATGTTGTGTTTGTCTCATTCATTAAATGCCATATATTTGTGCCAAATAAGTGATTGTCTCTGAGTATCGCTCACAAATTAAGGTACCTGCAACATCTGGTCTAAACTACATGCTCTATTAAGTTAATTTAATTTAAATTACGGTATAAAGTAAAAGGGAAGCGAATCTTTCTTGGCCGGGAAGATACTGCCTTCATAGAATTAATAAAGGTTACACAGCCTGTTCGCCGGACGAACAGACCAAATAAGCGTAACGTTAATTCCATTACCGTTAATTTCAACTTAGGTTAAAATAATTAGAAGTCACTATAACACGTTATAGTTACTTATAAATATTTACCTTGCTTTGCGAGCCAAAATCGCTACAATATAGTAAAGTGTATAGTGTCCTGCGATTTAGCCTTACATCTAGGACGTAACCTTGACCTGGAGAAAGCAGTTAGTAAAGATAAACAAATAAATGAATTCATTCATTCATTTTCTACCGCTTATCTGAACTTCTCGGGTCACGGGGAGCTTGTGCCTATCTCAGGCGTCATCGGGCATCAAGGCAGGATACACCCTGGACGGAGTGCCAACCCATCACAGGGCACACACACTCTCATTCACTCACGCAATCACACATTATGGACAATTTTCCAGAGATGCCAATCAACCTACCATGCATGTCTTTGGAGGAGGAGAGGAGGAAACCGGAGTACCCGGAGGAAACCCCCGAGGCACGGGGAGAACATGCAAACTCAAAATACTCAAGGCAGAGGCGGGAATCGAACCCCCAACCCTGGAGGTGTGAGGCAAACATGCTAACCACTAAGCCACCGTGCCCCCAATAAATGAATTCAATATCTAAATAAGAACTGATGGATAGAAATCAAATTAATGAGAACCAGTTCGATGAGAATGTGAGTTTTAATTTTATTAGCTACCTTGTAATGATGTTTAATCAGGTTAATTTGTGTACACTGTTATCTATACCAGAAACCACTGTAAAACCACCACAGACCAGAAATAAGCCAAACTACATCTTAATGTATTTGTGCAGATTTGGTAATTAGGTCACAGGAGCTATCCTCACCCAGGTGATCTCTGAGGCTCTGTGTCATTGCCACTTGCTGTCTGAGAGAGTCGAGTGAAGCTCGGAGATCACTCAGCTCCTCTTTAGCCAGCTCAGCATCCAGAACATTACGCAACTCCTGCAGCTCCTGTTTAACGCTTGAGACGCTCTCCCTCTGCTCCACCACTGACCTCTACAACACAAACACTGCAGGATCAGCTGATCTGCTGCTAATACACACCTTTCACATAGAGGACTGAGGTTTGTACAGATATACTATATATACAAATACCAACATTACTTAAAAGCCAGAGGCAATTAGGAAAATTTGGATTGTCTAGTTTAAAAAACACGTGGACAAAGTTTGATGTAGTTGAAGTTCCAAAATCAGCAAATCTGAGATTTACTACCTGTATTAAGAACCCTGTAATCAGGACTCCCCACCTACTGACATTCTTATAGTACCAGAGAACTGCCAGATGATATTAATAAACTGATACAAGAGGCTTTTCTATTTAATATTATACAAAATGGGTACTACAAAGATTCTCAAGAATATACACAACTTACAAATGCAAATATTAACTTACGAAGGTGTGATAACTCTCTTCTCTTTACCTGAATTGCAGAAAATGCGCTGTCACACTTGGTCATCTCCCTGTTAAGGTTAGCAACAAGCAAGTTTCTCTCTTTCAGCTCCCTCTCCTGGAGGGCCAAGTCCTGCTGCAGCTGGTCTACCTGAAACACACACACACCAAACACGGGCCATTATATAAGATTAAAAATTCCTACATTTAGGCTCATTTATACAGAGAAAGAAGACAAAGTAAATGTTCACCTAAACATTTTTTAGGACCAACAACAGTATTTTTATACCTGGGATGTGGCATTGTTATAATCTCTTATTTATATCTGCTAATGAATTTAATTAGTTGTCACTTGTCACACACACACACACACACACACACACACACACACACACACACACACACACACACACACATAATTTTATCATTACTGTGATCCACATAGTGATATTGTAGATCTATGTTTCACAGCTGGTCAAAAATATTTTACTTTTAATTTTTTTATGAACTCACAAATTGTTTGACAGGGCACCTTTATTTACAAAAAATAATCACATTTTGTAAATAAATAAATAAATAAATAAATAAATAAATAAATAAATATTTTCTAGAAGGTTGAGCTCCACAGTCTTATATTGCATCCTGTGGCATGGACACTAGTAGTGATTTAGTGCCACTGTGACCAATTGAGTGCTGCTGATATGATGCTTCTCTGAAAGCCACTAATACCACGAGAGCACAGGATTATGCAACATTCACAGAGAAGCCACACATATAGTAGTGGCAAAGGTGAAACATATTCAGAATGTGGGACTGGAGCTGTCTCTATGTCTCTCTGTGTGGTTAAATCACTGGGATACTAATTGTATGGATATTAGTTTGAATCCCAGCACCACCAAGCTCCCATTGCTGGGTCCCTTGGCAAGGCCTTCAGTGTGATAGTATGACAGAAACTATATCACAGGGTTATTTCAGCTGCTACATGAATCTTCACAATCCCATTTTTAGAGGATCTTCGCTGTGTAATCTAACATAGAGAACACAGCCAGACAAGCTTTTACAGTGTGGAGTGATAAGCTCAAAAGTTAAGGCTCTGGGTTACTCATCAGAAGGTCAGAGTTCAAGCCCCAGCACAGCCACATGACCATAGAAGTCACTTGAGTAAGGCCCTAAACCGTCTATACTCCAAGAGCTCTGTATCTTTGCTGAAACTGTGCTCTGACCCCAGTTTCTTAACACACTGGGATATACAGAGAAAAGAATTTCACTGAGGTGAAATGTGTACATAACAAACAAAGGTTCCTTCTTGTTTATTTAGAATTTGTATTAGAAACATGGTGGTGGTAGTGTAACACTAAAACTTGACATGTAACATTCTAATGTATTCAAACTTATTACAGTTCGTCTGTGTAAAACCCTGAATCGAGGTGTGTCTTTAGTTTTATGCTGGATTTGTTTAACTTAACTTTGTTTATTGATAGAACTATTTTTTTTGCAATAACAAAGTTTGTACTGTACACTGGCATTTCATACCTGTTTAGCAAGCTTGCTGTTGCTCTCCAGTACAAGTAGCACATGATGGCTAAATTCAGTGTATTCATGGACTTTCACTTTGCTTCGTTTATCCTACAGAAGAGAAGAAACATACACCTCTCCTTATGCTGAACAAACATTTAGTAGTGGAAAAGAAGTAGACAATGTTAGTGTACTTACTCGGACTGTGCAGCCATATTGCTTATAAATACAGTCTGTCTCCACTTCTGGACACTCATCTATATGTCCTTTGAGCTACAGGAATGAAATTGCCAAATGAAATCAAAATTAAATGCTAAACATGTTGGAACAATTGTTTCATTTATAGTCAAATGACTGAACCTTATGCCTCTTAACCATCTGAGAGCAGTTATTGGGACACTGAACGTCTGCTTCAGGGCATGACATCTGTTCATGGTCCTGTAATGATTCAAAGAACAGGGTTAATAAGATAGCTGCGGAGTTAAATCTCACTACAGAAAGCAAATCATGAAAACATTTCTTACCTGGAGCTGGGTAATAGGGTATGGCTTTGTGCAATAGTGACAGAACTCTGTGCGAAACTGACACAGGTTTCGCTGGTGGTCTGGTACATTCTTGCGTAACAGGATGTCAGTGCAGCCGGGGTTGGAGCATTGCAGGGTCTCATACTGACAAAGAGTTAGGTGTTTCTAAATACAAAGCCAGATAGACAGTTATTTCAGTCTGTTATTAGTCAGCTCTTTCATGTGAAAGATTTAGGGACTTTCAACTTCTGTCACTTATAGTTTATATATATATATATACTGTAGTTTGATTTCATTCGTAAGGTACAAGTCCCACAGAAGCAACTTACCTGCAAATTACACAGAGGCACTTTTTGTGTGCAATCTGGAGTGTTGCTACAGTAAACTTCAAGATTTAGTAGTTCTCTTTTACAGCAGTTGTCTTGAAAAACCTTGAAAAACAATTTGGATATTCATAACCATGCCCTAATTTATATACATATATTCTATAGATTCTGTACTAGTTGTGTTATTTATATACATCTTTATTATACAAATATTCTCAAATATTTGTTTATTTTCTACACTGCTGTCTCAGGGTGAATGCAACTCATTCTAGATAATTAACAGCACTGTAGTTTAATCCAAAATGTGCAAGAATATCTGTACGGTATCAATAATGGTACAATTCTAATACAATAAAATAAACCCTTTTGCTTTCTGTTATTTAGATGCACACTATTGAGGTTTTAAGTCAATAAATTACTGAGTGATAATTTAAAAAAAATTGAACAACTTATTAAAACATACCTCCTCAGACTTGATCAAAATGCCATCTAAGGGACATTTGGATGTGTCGCGGCTCTCACTGAGGAAAAAAAATGTGGTTTTAAGTACTGTATTTAACTTACTCCAAACAACCTGGATAGTCTGCTGGATTTGTAAAATATCACAACATCAATCAGATGGATTTGATTTCTACATGGATTGTTTGTGTTTTTTCACTTGTAGTACTTACATAAACGTTCTAATGCACTTGGCACAGAAGATGTGGCCACAGCCCGTCTGGTGGGGGTTAAGAATGGCGTCACCACAGGCCGGGCACATGTAGCGCTCCTCAAGCCGGGACACAAAACTGAGTGTGCGATTGGCCAGGACAGACTCCAACTCCCACGACCTCACAGGATCAGAGCTCTGTTTTGAGAGCTGGAGGCTCAAGCATTCATTCTCCTCAGCTGCCATGTCAAGCCGGGACACTCAAGCTACAGACATGAGACTGAGTGGGCACAGAAAGACAGATGCATAGATACTACATGAGTACATTTTTACTCAATTCAATTCCAACATACAAAATTTCATACTCTACTTTTTTAAGTAGAACCATTCATTGTTTCTGAAGGAACATTTGTTATTGATGGATGTTAGTATTGTCTCTGTTTTTATTGGTGCATCAGAGTCCCACCATATTTCCCCCTATGTGGATTTTTATTTATTTTTTTAAAGAAAATGGAAAAAAAAATGAAGTGGTCATGCACCAAAATGGTCTTGACATAGCACCAAAAAAGCACTTCCTCTAAAGCATCTTTCCTTTCACAATTCTTTTTTAGAGTGTGCAAGATGATATCAGCCTTACATTCGTTTTCCTTATGAGTCATGAGAACATTAAATTCCTAAATCTCACTAAACTAGTTACACTGTGATTTGTATTACATTGACAGCATTTTCCCAATCTTGATTAAATTGGCAATTAGGGTTTGTTTCATCTATTACACTTCAAATAAAGTAAACTAATAAAAAATAACAGACCTTTAATTATTTGTATTGGTGCACACACACACACACACACACACACACACACACACACACACACACACACACACACACACACACACACACACACACACACACACTATGAACGTTACTAATATGTAAGAATCTTTGTGGAGTCAATTTGCAGAGTTCCTTTGAAGTCAATAAGGACAGAACAATAATTAAATAATAACTAGATACAGGGCCATAACCTCCATAGACCTGAGGGGGCAATAATCACATATGCCAAATTATTTATTATTAAATAATTTATCTTTAAAAACATTTTTTGTCTATTTTTATGCTTCTCTGCTGCACTGCATTATGCACCGCTATGTATGTTGTTAGCATGACAAAAAGCATGACAAAAATGTCAAAATGTTCGAGATAATAATGCAGGCTTTATTTTCTAGTTTTAGTTTAAGAGATATTTAACTGGGACGTTGTCAGAATATTAAAAATAAGTTGAAGTGTGAATGTATTCATATAATGAACCTGATTACCTGGCTTTCATGGTAGCCTTTCAGTCAGTTAACTTGTTTAAGATCATGATTAATAAAACCCAAAGGATGGGAGTTATCATAATAAAACAAGGTAAAACAGGGTGAATTTGTCTTAAGTGTGTCTAGTTCTTTAACTTTTTCTCTTTATTCCTTTCATTCTCTTTTTGGAACAATAAAAACCTGCATGTATCTGCAACCATTGGTGAACCATCTGAAATATAACGAGGCATCTAATCTTACAATGTCAATGTATATTATTATTATTATTAATATGTAAATATCAATGTTTATTATTATAAATATGCAAATATCAATGTATATTATTATTATTATTATTATTATTATTATTATTATTATTATTATTAATACACACAGAACCAAAAAGGAGCATTAGATATTCAGATACACATAGCCCCTGAATAAGATAATATGATTATGACATATAGCTTGATGATGATTATTATGACATAGTCTGATTGCTGCAGATCTCTGTGGAAGTTAGATTGTGTAAAAGTGATCCCATGTGTTAGTAGTGAATACATGGGATCACATGGGATCATTAGTCTTTATTTAAAAGTAAAAGCAGACGAATGGAAGAGTCAGAGTGTGAGGTCCAGCTCCACAGAGCTGCTGCACTACAGGGGAATCCCCAGTGCAAGGAACATCCGACTGTGAAGCAAACAGCGTGTCTTCTAGCCCATAGTTAACATTTTATTATTGCGTGTCCGTCATCACGATTACGGAATCTGACAGCTGTTTTTGACATGCACTCTTCTGGCATTTTCACGTGCTTTTTTTAACGCAAGAGTTGCTTTCGCTTTGCTCTGAACCCCCTCTGGAATATACATATGAAGCGAGCGTGCTCAGGTTACTTACCTCGAGCTCGGTGTAAGTCGTTCCTCTCTCTCTCTCTCTCTCTCTCTCTCTCTCTCTCTCTCTCTCTCTCTCTCTCTCTCGCTCTCTCGCTCCAGTCTCTCCAGTGAGTTAGTGATACCGCGTCCTGATTGACCGGGGAGTTCCGAAATGAACACTTTCCTCCGCACGCGCGCGCGCAACCAGCCGCAGCGGGAACACACACTGTGACGTCACAGTGTCGGAATTGGCGCGATGCCAGCGGAAAGCGCGTGAAACAGGAAGTTCGACTCGTCTCATGAGTCTTCTCTACAGGATGTACCAGAATTGGGCAGCAGCAACACCACAACCACCAGGGGCGTAGCACAGGATCGTGGGCCCTATGCAAAGATACTGTGTGGGGGCCCCTATTTCACTTTTTTAATGATAATGTAAAATGAATAGCAATTAGTATATTACAATTTGCATTACTATAGACAGCACATATGATTCAGTGATTTAGCAACCACTTGTGAATTGCTGCCTTACAGCATTGAAGTATATCATGTATAAAATAGTATAACAACGTGTTATTTGCATTCATGTCAATGCAGCAGCACTGCATATCATATTTTGATCATAATATGTCCTATCCTTTAAAATAGATGGAACAACTCAGTATCTTTTTTTTTTTATAAAACAATTGCAGTTCACTTTCTGTTGCTGTTTCTGGAACAGTGTTATGTGCTTAATTTTTTTTAATCAATTCATACTTTGCGAGTTACAATTATATATATACCATTATTCATGTAAAATGTTGGACCACGTTCATAATGTTTTGATGCAAAAACACACAATGTGCAAACATTGTTATATTCACATTTAATCTCTAAAAATACTTCTCACACTTTCCGTGTTACTTCAGAGTTTAGTAGTATGATAAGAACATTTAGTATATGCTTGGAAACAAGTTGTGTCTTACAGACAATTGTGCAGCAAACTTAGCAAGCATTTATTTTACTAGCTAGCACTGACATTGTGCAGTGCTTTAGATCTCACCTGCTCTCTTTAGAAAAAACTCGTGAGGAGTTGTTTTCCCTCAATTTGTTTTCTTCTTCTCTCCTCCCTCTCCTATCTTTTCTGATAGCCAGATTTTGTTTTTGACATCATGTGCAACGGCGGCGCGAGTATCGCGTCTCTCAACACCGGCGGAACACTCACAAACTCCCCTGTATCATCCACCAAGTCCGCGCACTCTTTACTATCCCTCACAGCCAATGCGCGCTTTGCATCGCTTCTAGGCAACCAGTAAAATGATGTCCAGTCTGTGCATTGCTACATGCACGCTCGAGGTGCGGGGGGTCTACGTAGATTCGTGTCAAAGTAGCGGAGAACTATATGTAGCACATACGCGCGACTGTCAAATAGATCGCGCAGATAATAAAATAATAAAATTAATACAAATTATAAAATGATCGTCGAGGGCCCCTCACATACCAGGGCCCTATGTGCTCTGTCACCCTTTCCCCCCCACTTACGACGCCCCTGACAACCACCACCGGCTGGACCGAGGTGATGTTTTAGGGCGGATATTCGACATTGTGGGTGTCATTTCGAGACCATTTGAACGCTAGAGATCCCAGGAGGTTCTAGTAATTCAGTACAATTCTATTTACATTTGGACCCCAAATGCAATCAAAAAGAGGTCTGTCGAGTTTGTCTCTTGTGCTATAAAACAATTGTGTTTAGGTTTGGAGCCACTGGGTCCTGTGGCATGGAAACTATTGAAAATGTTGTTTTTTCTCCATATTTTCAGTTCAATTCAAATTTATTTGTATAGCTCTTTTAACAATTCCCTTTGCCTCAAAGCAGCTTTACAGACGTATGGAAACAGAAGAGGAAAAAGGAATAGATATATAATATCCCTATCCCTATTCTATTAATATTAATATAAAATATAAGAAGCTCTCTAAATGCAATCTAAAGTGTCATCTGTCTTTTGTACTAAAATAATTCTGCTTAAGTTTGGAGTCAGTAGATCACCTGGCATGGGAACTACTAAAGAAAACTAACTTCACCTTGGTTGGTGCTGGCTACTGCACCTTGTAGCCTTTCAAAAGCTACAGTAAATTATGTCTGGCATGGCTGCTGTGTCATTATTTCTAGAGAAGGAACTGTCTGGTCTGCTGAACCACTTCATCTTAAAAATCCTATTAAGAAAGCTGGCACTGAATGAAAACAATTAAGCAATAAAATAAATACATTAAATATTCCTTTTATCTTTATATTATGTTTGCATTTTAATATAAAATGCATTGCAAATTCAAAACAATCGTCAGTTGCATTTAATGCATATTCAGTTATACACTTTATCCTGGTATTGGTTGCAGTGTTGACAATTTCAGCATTGTCACTCTGCATACCTGCAGGTTTTTGGGAGAAAACCAGAGAACCCAGAGGAAACCCATGGAAGGTTGTGTTTTGGAAGCAAGATTCACTCTCACTTTCAGTAACCACTGTTTTCCCGATAAGGGTTATGGTTGATTCAGAGCTTTTGCTGGGAACATTGGGCATGAGGCAGTACACCAGGTCATTGGCCACTATGCACAGACACTACCACAGGGGAAATTAATCTTAGCCAATCCAACTTATGTGTACAAGGATAAATCATGCACAGAATGTACACAAAACAGTAACCTGAGCTCAGGATTAAACCAAGGACCCTGAACCTGTAAGGCAGCAAATTACCAACGCTGTCACTTAAGTGAGGTCACTTTTTTATATTTATTAGATCCAAATGCTTCTTTGTGGATGGTTAACAAAACACACACAGAACAGCTGATTACATACACACCCACACCCCATAGCGTGTCTACTTTGACCTGCTTATCTATGAGACTCTGCTATTAAAAAGGCTTTTTAACGGATTTAAAATAAGTATTTTAATTAAATTAACCTTCACTGCTGCAAAAATGAATTGTTTTGACAGAAAATACATAGAACACATGTACATTAAAAAATCTAATTGACACACAATGTTCAACAGACAGTAAATATAAATATAAAAATGCCTCGAACACACACATTTAGTGTGGACACTTCTGCTTTAATGCCTGAAATGCAGAGGAAGTAGACATAGTGTCTGTCAAGTGTTACAGGGAAAAAAATTTAACCCACTAAGAAAGTGGCTTCTACTTAAGTGCTATAAATAATTTTGACATTCTAAGAGGTAAGTGTGTAAAAAGGGACCAAATTTAGACATGAAAGAAACTATAAATTTGGCATACATGGGACAAAATACAACACAAACAGATTAAAATACATACACAGCAATGAATTTATGAACATAGTGACATGCAGGAACAACACAAACCCAACATCTCTACAGACTTAACTAACAAAACAAAGTGGAATTACAGCAAAACAGTGAAGATTATAAAATGAAGAACAAGTATAATTTTTTTTGTATAGGCAAATAAACATATCAATAACATATCTACATAAAAAGGTACATAATTTAATGCTACAAGGTACAATAAAAAATGGAACTACCAGCATTGGACTGAACTCACTCAGTCAACAGCTTAATCTCTGGTTCAATCATCTGCTATTCTATCCAATGATCCCAAAAGCAACAACCAACATGTACAAATAAATAATAACAGTTGGATGGAAATGACTGCACAAGATGACAAGTGCCATGTATGATCAGGGGGCCATGATTATCAAATTTTTAAAGTGGCGAAAACACCAAAGTTCTGATACCTATTATTAGTTATTAGCCTGTTCAACATGTCAATCTCAATAACTCAAATAATGTCTACTGGAATCTGTATGTGTAATATGATTTGTACAATTATTAGGACCATAACAGTTTGAAGATGAAACAAAAAAATATGACTAATATTTGAATATTACATAAAATTTCTTAATTAACGTCGAGACCCCTTGATGTTCATAATCAACAAGATTGTAATCCATGCTATTAATTACCATGCTCCGATGAAAATCAATTGGCCAGTCATCATCATGTAATGTCCACAGTAGTTTGCGGAGAGACTCAAGACTTGTGACAATGTTTAAAGTCTGAAATGTCCATTTAAAAAAACACGATGTTCTCTTAAACTTTAAGAGCACTTTTATGGCATAAGATCTGGACATTAGGCATTAATCTGTCTGTAGTCATTAGCACCAAGTATAAAAATAAATAATGTTTATATACACATGACAAGAGTGTCACAAAAAATGTGCACTGAACACTTACATCAGGAAAATGAAGGACTTGATTAGTCCTTAAAAAACCCCACCTCACTGTCACTCTGACTGTGTGCAAATACCAGTAAATGCTTTATTGTCAAATGGGAAAGTCTGAACTAATTCGGTTCCGCCTGCATCAGATTTGAGCAAAAAGTCCAGGAGGCAGAGACAACTGTGTGTTTCAGTATGGATAAGTGTATTGTTCTGTGTTGTAGTGTGTCTCATAGATTAGGGTTATAAGAGTTGGATCAAGCCCAGCTCAACCCCCTGGACATCTGGTTTGCAGCAAACACATTTTTAGAATGCAGGAGTTGTGTTTTGCCATTTGTATGAAGTAATAAGAGCAACATGTTTTGAGTAAAACATTTTAAAAGGGTCAGTTACACAATATTTAAATAAACATAATATACACATATCAGTCAAAGGCTAAGGTTACATGCAAATTGTTGACAAATTCAAAGAATCAATTGCTGTGAATCAATACAAAGTACTTCTTAGAAAACTTTTGCTATGACAAGAAGACCTAACCCGATGTGAAGGGTCTCTTGCAGAAAGACCCCAATCCACAGGGGACCAGGACTCAGTGATTGATTAGTGTGAATATGATGTAAATTTTTGGACTTCAGTCAACAGCAGATTTTGGAGCACCAGGTTTGTCAGCACTCTCCACCACCATCATCAAAACACTAAATAGAGAAATCTTTTTGAAGGAATGATGTTCATCACTCCAGCACTGTTACAGAGACTTGGAAAACCAATAGCAAAATGCACAGAAGCTGACCAGGACCAGATTTTTTTTAAATTTCTCATCTGTACTGTCCTCTGATGATGATAACATAACTGTGATAGAAAACAATACCACAAATTCAACAACAAATTTTTTTGCAAGTGCTTCTTTCTCTTCCTCAATTTAGGGTATAATGCTCATGCTCAGTGCAGAGAAGAGGATGGGTTTTCAGAAGGGATTCCCACTAGTGTGGGGGGCTGTGGGCCTATGCCAGTGTTGGCTGGAGCAGCAGGGCGAGGATTGAGGCGTGGGGGGAGTGGGTTAGAAGGCCGAATGAGTGGCGGTGGCTGGTTCAGAGCCGAACGAGGCTGCAGGAAACGAGCCTGCTGCTGGAGGGGTGGAGGCTGGCGATGCAGTGCAGGAGTGGCTGGCAGAGACGGCCGTAGTAAAGGTGGAGGCTGATTCAAAGAGGTGCTACCGCTTGCTGCTGCCATGGACAGTGATGCTACAGCTATGGGAGAGGGTCCAGAGACAGGCGTCACCTGACCCTGTAAGTGACAAGGACATGTGAAACACTAATATTAACATTTTAATCAGTGTATAGTCATCATTTACATCAGAATAAAATTGTGCTTATCTGTGTTTCTTTTGCTATATGCAGATTAACGTACTTCCTCTTCCTCTTCATCTGTGCTCTTTCCTGAAGGTGGATTGGAGTTGTTTTTTCCATCCTCTCCAGCAGCTGAACTATCTCCATTGGGAGCACGAGTTCCCTGCTCGGCTTCCCACTCCTGTAGCACCTCCTCCAGGTTAAAACGGCGTCGATAGTTCACAAAGAAGTTCTTAACTTGCCCCACTGTTTTATTGCCAATAACATCTGCAATGGCCTGGAAGTCTTTGCCATACTTGCGTACTCCTGAATAAAAACGTTTAAAAGAATAAAAATCAATGTCCTGTACCTAAAATGAGTTAAACAGTAAACATGATCATTAGTTACCTTGAACTGCTAGGAGCTGCTCATCTGTTGTCCAGCGTGCGTTGATTTTTTGGTTGGACTAGAACAAGAAATTACACAACATTAACTACACTCTTCGAAAAAGTATTCAACAAAGGGCTCTTCATACAGTTAATCAATTTATCTTTATTAATTAAAAATAACCCACATCCTGGGTAATAATACATTCTGATACAAATGACTTTGTTGTTAGACATTTTAAACATTCCCCAAAGGGACAACAGAAAAATCCTTTTAGATGTGAATGGTTTTTATAGTAGCAGCAACCTACCAGATTTAATCATAGACTACTCTTAAAAGGTATACAGACTTTAATGATAAAAAAAAAAAGGATTTTAGAAATTATTTTCTTTATTGTCAGTTAATCAATAATCTTGACAAAATTCGGTATTAAAAAAACAACAACCGTGAGATTTCAGTGGTACATTTGCATACCAAAAACCACTTCCTTAAGCAGTGACAAAATTTCTTCACTGTGCCTTTCAGTTTAAATTCGCCCACAGTAGCTTGATTGAGTTAGAGTTGGATGACTAGCCAGGCAGTTCCAATATACATAATACTACATTTTTCCACCACAAATATCTCACACAGCTTTCAGGTGTGATTGAAGTTATTGAACATGATAAATGAAGGCAAAAAGAGCAGAATAACCTATAAAGGCCATATAACCAATGATCTTTTGAAAGGCATGCTATCACTTGAGTTATAAAGCAATACCAAATCACAGACCTCCCTGACACACTTGACAACTAAATATTAGCAATCAAAAATATAAAGATTACTGTATTTTACTTGCGATTTTGAATTATTTTATTTTTTTACTTTGTCATTTATGTCTAAATATTAAATACACTAAAAACAAAACAATATTTAATGGACACAAATTGTAATTCTGATTTACCTCAGGCAGGCGGTGTTCATCTATGCCAGATTCAATCCTCTGTTTCAGAGCACTGTTCAGTTGCTTGGCATTTTGGACCTAACAGATTAAGAAAAATTATATACACCTGTTTTAATACTAGCCAAAAAGACAGGAAAACCTTTTTGTAACTGTTCTCACAAGTCCAGGATCAGACTTGCAATATTGCCCCGAATATGCTCATGGCATCCAAACGTGGCAAATCCAACGTGTACGTGAAGCTTTATGTAATTTGTATAAACAAAAGGTTGCAATCAAGAATAACGGAACGTACATAACATTATTTTATCATTAACACAGAAAAAAGGTAGCCTTAGCATGTAGCTACCTACTATCATGTGTGCTGATAATTGATCATATTGCGGTAAAGTAAAAGTGTATTAAACATTAGTATACTTAAGGTACATTAAGGCGCTAACAGTAGCCCCGCCCACAGCCCCTGACGCAAGCAGTTCTTGAGTCTAGACCAGCAACGTTTAGATGCTACATAAGAACCACTTTTCTGGTTCATAGCCGGTGCTTTGGGTGTCGAAAAAGAAAGAACTGATTTTAATATTAGGCTCTGGTTTCGAACCAGCACTCAAACTGCCTTGGTGGAAAAGGGGTATTGGTCCAAGAATATTAATTCTGTCTAATAAATCTTCGGTGCATGTTACCTGTCTTTTAAGAGAGACAAGCTCCATGTCGAGCTGTCGGAGGACAGTGTTAGCAGCAGTGGAGCTGCAGGACACCGCCACCACATCCTCCTGCGTGAGGTACATGCCTTTGGGTGGACGGCACTTGGAGCGTTGTGAGTGGTGCCGATGCTGCAGTGTCTGATGGTCTCTCCGGCCCATGCTGATCTTAGAGCTCATTATCTGTGGCTCAACATGGATCTGAAAGACAACACAAAGAACAGCTTAAGCACAACATCACTGTGAAGACTCAAAGCAATAAATGTTATGCAGTAATTAAATTAGTAAGTACTAATTATTACTATAGCACAAGAATCACCAGATCAAACACAGCTGTTATGAATATTACAGGTCATGATCATGCTTTACCTCTTTCTTCGTCTCTTTTGTAGGGTCATAATCACTGTCATTTGCCTCAATAGGATTGGCCTCCTCCATTTCCTCATCACTAGACATTAAAAAATGAAGTTACCAATACAATCCTTATAACAAAGTCCTTAATGTTTTAATTATAACCTGAAAAAACAGTCAATATGTGACTAGTGCACCTTTCATCTTGATTACTTCGGTTTGCCAGCTTTCTTGCTTGTCTGTCCATCAAGCTTGTCCTGGATCTGGTCTTTTTCCATGAATAGTAGTACTTCACAAGACTTGATATGGATTTATCTGGCAACTGTGTTAAGTAATTGAAATTTATAAGACATGATTATTTATGTTATTATGATAATTTTGTTCAAAATAATACATTAAGAGAAATAGTAGTATGCCTGCTTATGATGTAACACAACCTACAATGACCACATGTGATTATCCTCTTGTGACTCACCATCTGCTGGATCCTATGAAAGCTCTTGCCATGGAAGCTGAAGGCTTGCTCAAACAGCACTTTGTCCTCCACCGTCCAGTCATCTGGGAAAGGGGTGAAGTTGGGCAGGTCTGCCAGGGACTTTTCAATGTTGTGCTTATGCCAGAAGAGCATGCCAAGTGCCTGTTGGACACACAGTTGCGTCATCCTTTTCACAGGGACTGCTTTATGAGCACTGCTTCATCCACCAAAAATGAATTAGTTATACCAAATAAAAGCTGATGACTTTCTATCAATATGGACTGAGCACAATTTGATCCCTGTGCAATTTACATCTTTCTTGTCCTGTCCTAATGAAAAATTCCAGAAGATTTCAGATTTTTTCCCTCATTTCATCCCATAATTTGTTCCCCGCTTTCGTTGTGGTCAAAGAAATATAACTTAGAAAGTTATATCCAATCCTTATAACAAATATACACACACACACACACAAACACTTATTCTGAGTCTCCAGACCTATTATAAAACATCAAATTCAATTCAAACGCAATACACAATATCTACCTGCTCCACATTATAGCCATGTTTCTCCTTTGCTATGGCAATGTATTCATCCACTGTGAAAAAAAACACAAGCATATAAGCATTAGTACTGTCTGACAAAAGGCTGTTTACATAATAAACATGAGCTGATGATGCTTACATTTAGTGTCCGCAATAGTATGATACGGAGACCACACCAACATGCCTCCTGTATCTTTATCACTGTACTTGGTAGAACCTGGGAATATGTGAAATAACAGTCAACACACCGCCTGTGTGTTAATTACTTGACATGACCTTAAATAATAACCATGTCTGAGTTGTGCTTCAATTCTCAGCAGAAAAACTCAAACGCATAACTACCAGTAGACATATAAAACCTGTAGCAACTGCAAATAACAACGTCACTGTATTACAGTAAACCTGTTTCTTGTTCTAATTCTACTCTAGCAACGTTTTAACAGCATTGGCTACGTTAGGCTAACTAAGAAAGCAAGCTAGCTCACGCGCATAATTACTTTTATATTTACAAGAAATCAACAGTGTTAATATTATTATTCTCCTACGAATAACTCTTAATATAACACAAAAAACAAACAAACAAACAAGAAAACAATTACTCCAAATAATAATAATAATAAAAGAACTATTTCAGCTTTCAGTGCGTTAGCAATACACCGAGGCTACCACACTTCGGCTAACTACCAATTAGCTACAAGCATACTACTATTCTAAATAGTATGCCAGGCTTGTGTGCGCTGTGCGGTAACTATGGAAACAAGTGTTGCCGCACTACACTAGCGTACTACTTAGTGTAGTAGTGTGCTGTTTTTTTTTTTGTTTTTTTTTTTAAACCGGTGAGCTACCGTACCAGGATCATATTCAGGAATATTGGCTTGATAATCGGATCCCACACGCATTCCGACATCTGAAAGACAAAAGAGTTTCTGTATTTATCGACCAACTTAATTATGTTTCAATTAATAAATCTTAAACACTGGAAATCCAAACGCAAAGCGCCGTGTGTGTGTGTGTGTGTGTGTGTTCGAGGCTATACCGTGCTCTTCGTCGCTGCCACTCTCATCAGAAAAATGGCCATTCGAGGCGTTTGAGGGGCTTTTCGTCCCGTTAGACCGACCTTTACCTAGGTAATCCGACCCTTTATCCATCATGCCAGGCATTATAATGATATTTATTTATTTATCTTTATAAAATTAAAAATATATGCACGTTTTTTTTGCAGCTAGGGTTCCTGTCCCTCGCAATAACTCCCCTGCGCAGCTTGAGCCACAACGCTACTGATTAGTATTCCTCCGCCACAATATTAAACGCCACAGTTTACATTATATAATAACACATTTCTTTGTTTACTATTAAAATATATTGCTATTTCTATTTATTGGTGTTTATCTCTTCTACATTTGACGTCTTCAACCAACACAATATACGGTTCTCGCTCGGGTCCTATTTTCTTTGGCGGAAGGAATTGTTTTGCACGTAAAACGGTGTCTGCGTCAGAGTTGTTTATAAATACAATTAATACAGTTGAAAATAATTCATAATGGAACGCCAATAGTTCAGGTTTATGACTTATTAGCGATGAAAGTGTATGCACTAACCTGATATTAATGTTGTCATTAGATAAGGGTTTTACAATAGATTTATTCATCTTAAAAGAGTGTGTGTGTGTGTGTGTGTGTGTGTGTGTGTGTGTGTGTGTGTGTGTTGACTCACTTATTGCCTCATTCAAAAAATTATTTAAAATAAGATTTTTGAAGGCGCCAAATCGTGAATATATACAGATATATACTCCTCCAGCAGATGGCGCCACAACACTAACACAAAAACTATAACTTTTAACCCACCCCACTTTTTTAAGATGTTGTGTGTATGTGTGTATACGTGCAGTAGCCTATGACAATTTAAAACACTGGCATATACTGAATTTGTGTTGAACATCCTAATAATTTAAAATGTTATCATTGTAAAAGTAACATAATTCTATATTTTATATGGGTTCCCTGTATAACACTGTATTTCTATATTAAATTCAAATAAATGTAACACAAGGCTTTTTTTAAATATTTGATTTATATATATTTTTAACATTGCTAGATATAACCACGACACTGTAATATTGCATTTTTCTTTTTACTTTTACTTGAGGTTTTACTTTGTTGAACTTACCTATGATGTTATTAGTTACATTTCCTCTTATGTTTGAACATGTCCAAGATTCAGTTTTTTTAATTGCTGTTTCCAATAAAATATTTCATGAATTTCTTTTCAAAATGCCATATACAGTTCATTGTTATTTATACACCTCAGAAATGATATATAACTAAAAATCATCATCATCATCATCATCATACGGAGGCATGTAGTTACCAAGAAAAATGTTAAATAAATTAAGTCCTTTTTATATTTAAAATGCTTAATTGCACTCTTCTATTTTATATTTACATATGTAATGTAAAATGTATTCTGGGTTAAACTTTGCACACATTTCTAGATATCATGTATATAAACATCATTTTATACAATAACAACAATGCCCTTCTTCTTCTTGTTCTTGTTGTTGTTGTTGTTGTTGTTGTTCTTCTTCTTCTTCTTCTTCTTCTTCTTCTTCTTCTTCTTCTTCTTCTTCTTATTATTATTATTATTATTATTATTATTATTAGTAGTAGTAGTAGTAGTAGTAGTAGTACAACACACCTTTGTCAAGTTTCCTGATGACGTTGTTGTGGTGGGCCTGAAATCTTTTCTACCAGGATAAGACAGTGCCAATAGAACAACCTCCTCCTTAATGTGAGCGAGACAAAGGAGTTGATATTGGACTTCAGCACAAAGCAGGAAATGAGCTACAAACACCTTAAAATCAACTGGGCTCCAGTGGAGAGAGTAGACAGATATTTTTCAGATGTCTTGGTATTCACATCACACAGGAGATGTCATGGTCCTGTCACATTAACACCCTGATGTGGAAGGACCATCAGTGTCTTTATCACCTTAGACGCTACTGAGTAACTTTTACACCATGGAGAGGATACGGACAGGAATCATGACAGCCTGGTTTGGGAACTGTGATAAGAAAGATATGCAAGCTCTCTAGAGAGTGGTGCAAACCATCCACTCTGTGTTCCTGACCTGTCTGGTCTTCAGCAAGAAGTGTAAAACCAAAGCTATGAAGACAGTGAAAAACCCCAATCATCTGTCCAATGGACTTTTCTCTTTTGGAGTTCAGTTCCTGTCTCCACACTGTGTGCATGGAGTTTGCGTGATCTCCCCGTGATTCATGGTACTCCAGTGTCCTCCACCAGCCAAAGGACATGCTGATTGACAGCTTTAAATGGTCTGGCGTGCATGAGTGTGTGTAGGCTGGCACCCTATCCTAGATGATGCAGTTCATCCAGCAGGTGGAGTCTCCCAGCCGTTCAGCTCCGTTACCGTGGACGATGTGGGCGGTGCGACCCGGGGCTGCGAATCCGGTCCGGGAGTCTCTCTCTCTCTCTCTCTCTCTCTCTCTCTCTCTCTCTCTCTCTCTCTCTCTCTCTCTCTCTCTCACACACACACACACACACACACACACACACACACACACACACACACACACACACACACACACACACACACACACACACACACACACACACACACGCGCGCGCGCGCTGTAACCGAGGGACAGCAGAGAGCATCACAATCACAGTACCGCATCTCTGTCCACACAGCATCTTAAATCATGTAGACTCCAAAGCACTGGTCGTCCTTTGCCGGATCGTTAGATCCGTTTCTCAGTCACAGTGTCCCGGTGAGGAGGCGTCAGAATGGCCGGGGGTCGCCGAGGGCTCGTGGCTCCTCAGAATACTTTCCTAGAGAATATCGTCCGGAGGTCTAACGGTAAGACAGCAAGCTTATTTAACACATTATACACGGCTTTCCCCCCATTTATTTGAGTTCATATCCATCACCTGATAGTGAAGTGACTGATAGTCAGGGTTCAGGCTCATTTATCAGCCTTTTCTATTTAAAAACAAGATCTTAACACATGGTGTGTCTTTTTAGGCTGGCGTGAAATAAATTGCCAGTGTTTGCAAATGTTTCAACAATTCCAGCCTGAAGCTATTCATTAATTCAGCCTTGTTGGTGCAGGTGTTATTTCAGCATGTTATTATTATTATTATTATTATTATTATTATTATTATTATTATTATTATTATTATTATTATTATTATTTTCCTTTGCACTGCTTGGCTGTAATTTCTCTACTTGTCTGTGTTCAGCATTTCACTTAGGTTCAGTGTATTACATACAATGTGAACACCACTACCATACAAATCAATACTAAACATCAGAACATGTCTTATGAGGTTACCATTTCCTGGACATTTTACACTCCTAGAGACTTTTGGAATCATCCAGACTTCAGTCTCCTTTTACGTGTCTCAAAACATCTCACACAGTAAAAAATATTCTGTTGTAATTGAAAGCTTTTTTGTACCTGGACGATTTCTTTGCACATTGTGTAAATCTTCTGACACTGCTTACTCTCCATAAGCTGAATATTATGTTCATAAATTGAGAAATTAATGATACAATTTTGGACAATAATGTACACCTTGGCTGGTAAATTAGCTAAACTTAATTCACTAATTATCACCACTCCGGGTATATAAGTGCTTTGATCTTGGCTTTGTCCCAAACCACACTATGTAGTTTATCAAATTAGTAGTGTTACTATTAATATAATTGTTTTTAACAAGCTATTCAGTACTGATGTTAACATATGGTTCAGTACGTAGCTACAAGCAAGTGAAATATTTGTGCTCCAAATAGTGTAATTTCTGTTTTATTTTACTTTTCCATGTACATGTGTTTAAATTATGTTTAAGTTGCAAGTGTACACTTAAGTGATGGACTGTACAAACTACTAATATAATTCTCATCTCATCCATAGTACTTTTGTTTTAAAGATAAATATGACTTCAAATGGGTTTTCACTAGAATTAGCAATGTTTACGATGCATATAATATTAGAGTTAGTTAAAATCATATAACATCCTGTTGTATCTACTTTCAGTGCAATAACCAACATTTATTGCAGCTTATGATTGCTTTTTTCATTTGAATAATTTTAATGCTTGCTTAACTTTGCACAACGTCCTCAGTCCTGAATTATCACCTTCACCATGTACATATGCTTCAAATTCAACACAAATGAACTGATCACTGCAGGGGTTACTTCAGCACTGAGGATTTATCTCTATATAACCGTGCATTCTTTTCTTAATTGCTTTAACACAGTTTTTTTCTTTTCAATATTTCAGTTTGGACATTATCCCATAGACAGACAGGTATAACCAAAGCCATGTAGACCTTTACCCATTGTACTCCTATCCAGCTCATCCATACCCTTTGTGGCTTTTCTGCTCATTTAGAAATGTTTTTGTACAAATATTGCTATCATGTAGGTCTAGGTAGTGCTATTAGAAGTCACTTTTCTTATCATTTCCTATCTTGTTTATACGTCTTTCCTGTCTGTCTTTATTCCCTGATGTAGAAGTGAGTACTAACAAAGTAGCCTGCTTTATTGTTACATCTTCCCCAGCTGAGTTACTAATCTGTAGCATTTCAATAACGTCCTGTTCCTGTGTTTTGCCGTGTGGAGATTACATTTGCACAGATGAATCCACATGATTGGATGAACTCTTCCACTGTTCGTTTGCGGCCAGCTGGGTTTATATAAACACCGCAGGTGTTAATTCAACACCGGGGATCATGCTGTGCAGAAGAGCAAAGAAAATTTGTAGAGCCAGCCATGCTTTCAGTGGGATTCTTTACTCTGTCTCTCTCTCAGGAGGATTGCTTGTAGGATCCTTCAAGGGAAAAATCCCTAAATATAAAGATTTACTTAATTTCCATCCAGTCCATTAACTGTCTGGTTCTAACTTTCCTTGACTTTTTGACATTTTCCCTTACTCACCAACTGCAGGCTGTAACCTTAACACTTTATTTGAACTGAACAGATTTATATGGCTTCATAACACATTCATAAGCATTGTATGATTATGTTATAAGGAATGTGGGATGATTTATATAAGGCTTATATCCAGTTTCAGAAGGTAATGATGTTGTGTAGCATTTTTTTTGCCGTTTCTGTTGTTGATCCTAGTTTTTCAAGTTTATCTTTGCAAGCGGCACATGCATTGAACTTGAAGGGATCCTGAATGAAGTATTGATATTTTATCTAAGCTTTTGGGATGTGGGTTTACTCCATCTACTCCATTGGTGGTCCATTTGTATTAAATTATAAAGTTATTTAAGAAGTTTATATATCAATATAACAAAGGATTTTTATCTCCTCAATTCAAAGTGGAAATCAATGTAGTATTTCGCATTAAAGTTTCTTGTACATTTGACAGCTTCTCTTATTTCAAAAGGTCATATATTGGCTACATGAACAGTAGTAAAAGAATGGATACTTCTTGGAAGATGTCTCAAAGTTGTAATACTATTTGTAATAATAAATAATAATAAAATAAATCACTCTACATAAAACATCACTTTAATACTTTATTATGGCCCAGAGTTCACTTTCTGTCAAAGACCAGACATGCCTGCTTACAGAAAGGTTTTCTTAATTTTTACTATTTATGTATTTATGTATGTCTGTCTGTCTGTATGTATGTATTTGTTGTTTGTTATTTTAGAATAATAATGAAAATAGTAACACTGAAATAATATGTGTAAGTTTGCAGTAGCCAAAAACAGTGTGAAACATATCAAAACTATTTTATTTTACATAATTAACAGTATTCGGATAAAGCGGTAGAAAATGAGTGAGTGAGTGAGAATTAACAGTATTCCTGATGAAGCATTGCACCCTCTGGGAATCTTCTCAGCTACCTTCATGAGGAAGCTTCAACCAGGAGCTTCAGCTTTCCTGAAGTTCTCAAACATGCCGAGCTCCTCAATGCTTCTGTTCTGAACAAAAATTATTTTTTTTGGGGGGGGAGTGATTGTTTTATGCAAAAACTCAGTATATAAATACATTTTGATTCAGAAATGAAATTATAATTTCAAATTAAATTCACAATTTACACAGAAGCCTTTATCCAAATGTATTTCTGACAAATAATTAAACCTGTTAAATATATCTAACTGTTTATATTCGTTTATATATAAAACCTGAGTTTGTCCAAATCATGGATGGTTGTATAGGTGCACAATCACATACATTGTTAGCATTCCTCGTTCCATGATTGAAAGTTTGTATTGAACATCTAGACAGAAGGATGAAGACAAGCTCTCTAGCCTGAATTATCTCTAAGTGACCTGATCAGCGAGGTCAGTCAGGATTTTCCACTCTGATTGTGTTTCTCATCTGAGACTAAGATTTACCTGTCCCTAGGAACCCAGATTAATGTATTGCAAGATTTTATTAGAACATAAAGACATTTAGATCTTTTACATAGTTTTTTTTAATGTTTCATGCCAGACACCAATTTTGTTTTGGGGAACGCCCAGATTGTGGATTGGCCCATTGTCTACAGTAACGATGGATTCTGCAAGCTCTCAGGGTACCATCGAGCTGAAGTCATGCAGAAGAGCAGCACTTGCAGGTTCACAGTTGTTTTGTCATTTTTTTAGTTCAGCATGATTATGCACACTAAGAGTTTCTAACAGCCAGTAACTTTTCAGTGCGTTTTCTAGTTTCTCTGTAATATGTCAAGCTTAAAGACAGAGAAACAGTAAAGGAGATGCCGGTGAGGGAAGGACTCAGTTTATACAGTTTATGTTATTATGTAAGTTTTAGCAAGGATTTGGTTTGTGGTTGTTCTACATTTGCCTCGAAACATAAAAAGCATGCCAGGATGTTTTTAATACATTAAAATTTATAATAGTTGCTGTGAGCAATAGAGGAATAAAATATATCAGGTGTTTGTATATGTGGTGTTTTTGGAAAATAATTATTTTCCACCACCTAATTATTTTCCATAACAGCATGTCCTCTAGGTTGGCATTTTAGAGCTAAAACACAACACTGCATTGTGTAGCTTATTCCATTTTTTATTTCTCAGCTTCATGTATGGAGAACTCACAGATAAGGAGACATCTGAGAAAGTGCGGCAGACTTTCGAGAACTATGAAATTAACTCCTTTGAAATTCTCATGTACAAGAAGAACCGTAAGTAGACAGTTTTTTCAGCAAGCATGATATACCTGTCTACACTCTACGATTGAAATCAATGTCTCATTCCTGAACAGGAATGCCGGTGTGGTTCTTTGTGAAGATCGCCCCTATCCGCAATGAGCAGGACAAAGTAGTGCTTTTCCTATGCACGTTTAATGACATCACTGCGTTTAAGCAGCCCATCGAAGACGATTCATCGAAAGGTTTGTGAAAGCACATGAAATGACAGCAGGCTATTATATGTAAAAAAAAAATTTATGGTCCTAATGTTTTGTTACTGCGACAGACCAAACAAAATACAACAAAAATATTCTGCAGTTTAGCTGGGAAACTTTTGGAATGTCATATAAAAGTGATTTTTGTTAAATTTCTGAAAGTTGGAAACATTTCAAACATGTTATGACACTTTGCTCATGTAAACAGTTGCACAGATTATAATTTTTGTATTATGGCCATTATTTTTATTTAGAGCAAAGGTTCAGAAGCCACATCATATCCAGAAATGCTGTTAGAAGCTGATTAGTTTAATCAGGTGTGTCGAGAGCAGGGAAAAAATGTGCAGGGAAGAGTGAACTCCTGGACCAGCATTTCAGAGCCTGTTCGATATTTAATTAACTTCACCAGAGGATGAAATTCTCACATTTGTGTTTTCTTATTTCCCTAAGGATGGGCTAAGTTTGCCCGTCTCACTCGAGCTTTGACAAGCAGCCGTGGTGTCCTTCAGCAGCTGGCTCCTACTGTTCATAAAGGAGAGAATGTCCACAAGCACTCTCGTCTGGCTGAGGTAGAGTGTATCTGTGTGTGTGTTTGTGTGTTTGTGTGTTTGTGTGTGTGTGTGTGTGTGTGTTCAATTCTCATCAAAGGCTATTTCAACTCTTAGTCCTTTAGCACACCTGACTAAAAGAAGTAGAATGTCTGTGCCAATCCATACAGCTCCTCTGCATCCCTGAGATAAATCTCTTCCACTTTTGAGACAGCCGCTCAAATAAAACTGTCTGAATAGTGAAGCCTCAGTACATTAGTTTTTATTTAACGAAAAGCTCTTTATTTGCACATTTTAAATCACATTTAAAACAACTGTAATTGTCATATAACTGCAATTTTAAGTGCATCCTGTTTATAACACACACAGCAAAATGACTAGTTTAATAAGATGTTATTAGTTCCTGTGTTTGTGTTCTGTCATGCTGATATACCATCAAGCAGATTTATTTTAGAAACAAACTATTAAAAATAGGCACATTATTTAAACATGTACAATATTTAATGCCTGTTGAATGTTTTAATGCCTTTTTTTATGCAAGTGACTTTCAACTTCTCAACCATAGAAATTTGTTTTTATTAAAACTGTAAATTAGATTTTAGAACTTTGGTGGGTGGTGATTTCCACCATCGGCTATGCTCCAAGTTATAAACTACACTTTTTACTTAGTTACAAACAAAAAACAGTAACAATTAAATATTAATTTTGTAATATTTTAAATGCTGTGATTGAAACACAAATAGAAATAGCCTTTGACATGGAATATTATGTCTAATTCTTATCCTGATACAAGGTCCTAGCTAATACAAATAATAGCTAGGATCATGTCTTTGTATTTCTCTGCCTTGACTATAGTATTATTATTTGCGGTTTTCTAAAAGTCTAAAAGTATTTGTTGTTTTTCCATTTAAGGCTTATCATGTATTGGTCCATGAAATGTTTCGTTTTATTTAGAGACCAGTGCACTTGTACAAGCCAGCATCAGCCCTCAGGTTATAAATCCTTTGAGATTTTCTAAGTACTTTGGATCTTTGTGCCTGCAAGAAGCTCTGCCAAATAAGACTTTATAATGAGTCACATTACTGTCTGGGTATCATTAATCCCTTACTGTTGGGCCAGAGTTGTAACATTGCACATTTTATATCACTAGTCATTCTTGCTCATAAAGATCTTTACTCTTATTTGATACTCCACGCACAATGATTACTCTAACTATAATTGTGATTATTATAATGGTGGACAAATCACAGATTTTATTATATTATTTACTAGGCTCTTTTCTCCCATCAAGTGACCAGAGATGAAAAAAAACCCCTAATTCTGACCTTCACAAAATAATTGTGTACTTTGTATGTGTGTTAAAACATAAAGTTCAAGTTGCTTCATCTTTCATGTTGGATTTTCATGTTGTTGAAACACAGAGAAATGGGGACTAACCTGAGCAATATAAAAAACAACACTGTCATGTAATATAGATAAAGATGTGGCGAGTGAAGGATGAGAACTGAAAAATGGATTCACAGAAACGTCCCCTGGAATTTTCCCAGGAAAATGAGCATTCACTTATTTTTATCTGTATGAGTACATTAATCTGTAGGTTCCCAGTCATCCAAAACATTAGAGAAGCTGTCCAATGAACTTGTTAACCAATTTCTGCTTTGTCCATCCTTACAGGTGTCTATGAGTTGTTTCTAGTGCTTTCTAATCTTTATTATATTTGTAAAGCAAATATATGGTATTGCATAAGAACTTATTAAGCATTTGCTGTTAGGTATTACAGTTGGGATCAGACATCCTCCCCCAATACAAACAAGAGACACCCAAGACGCCACCCCATATTATCCTACATTACTGCACCTTCAAGACCACCTGGGACTGGGTGATCCTCATCCTCACCTTCTACACGGCCATCATGGTTCCCTACAACGTCTCCTTCAAGACCAAACAGAACAACGTCACTTGGCTGGTGGTCGACAGCATTGTGGATGTCATCTTCCTCGTGGACATTGTGCTGAATTTCCACACAACTTTTGTGGGGCCAGCTGGGGAGGTGATATCAGACCCGAAACTTATCCGCATGAACTACGTGAAGACCTGGTTTGTGATCGACCTGCTTTCCTGCCTACCCTATGATGTCATCAATGCCTTTGAGAATGTAGATGAGGTAAGAATTTTTTTTGTCAATCTAGTGAGAGTTGAGTCTGAATGATTTTGGCCACTACCTTATGGAGTACTTCAGGAAATCAGGGGAATATCAGTGGAATGATTTTAAAGAATTGTATAGGGTGAATGTCAGATTAGAACACTGTAGATGTGAGTTGTGTTTTGCAAATGTTTTGGAAAATTTGTTGGTTATGCAGTTATATATAGTGCAGAGGTACTACAGGACCTGGATTCAATACAGTCTGCAGAGTGCAGATCACAGAATGTTCATCTTTCAGTGCAGGTACAGAAATGTGGGTGTATCACTGAGTCCATATATAGTTTTTGTAAATGAGTGCAGCTGTGAGTGTAAACATTGAGGGAAGTGTGTCTTAAATATCTACCTCCCTTACTCCTTTACTCTTAACTGAGTTGGGCAACAACATGTATCTTTTGTTAATCAGACACTTTATTGAATCAGCAGCACTCTGAGTCTGATGAGAACTACTGCTGCAGAGTAAAATTTATAGACAGTATTAATCCTTTTGTCACCCCCCAACGTCCCCATACAATCAGCTCAATTCATGGCATTTATAGTAAAATAATCAGTGACGTTGCTGTTATTTAATCAGACAGAACATGACCAACCTTTACATGTTTGGAATTTAACATTTGAAAAATATTAATTACCTATAAAACCACCAAAATACAAAAACATTTAAGAATCTTTATGAAATACACTAATAGCAAACACCATTAGGCTTTAGTAGTTGTTAAAAATGTAGATTTTCATTTGTATACACAGTCTGGTTTTCATCCTGTCAAATATATGTTCAGATAAAAGAAATCATTATTTATTGTGGTACAAATAGGCAATAATAGTGTGTTTATAGGGGATTTATAGCACACTTTGTGTGTGTATAATAAACTATCCAGGGACTATTATTTCACTGTTGAAAATTTTCCACTGAGAATTCAGATCATGCTACAAAATGGCTGACACCCATATCGTACATTAATATAAATGTGGAACAATTTCATATGTGGCAAATAGTGTATCTCATCTCATATATGGCAAATAGTGAGTTTTCGAGTAATAAGAAGGGAATAATAGCCATTCATATGCACTTTTGTCTTTTAACAGATTTTAGTGACAAGCTACCTAAACTGAGAAGATTACATCATATTTGCATATATTAGCCCGCTAAATGAAATGGGCTAAGCTGACAGGTTTTCTAAAATTATCTATATTTATAAATGTTCACTTATAAATGTATAAACTTTCCTGCTAATGTTAGTAAGCTGTTTAACAGGATCTTGAGACATTTCTGAGAGGAATTTTACTGATAATGCAAGATAGCTAGCTAATTGGCTAACCTGATGGGCTTTCTGACAGAACCTTAAGTAATCTGACTAGTAATTTGACAATAAAAAACTATAATTTGAAAGGATTCATTTTCATTGATCAGTGGTCTCAATCTTTATTGCTAACAGTAACCGGGTGGCTAAAATAATTATGAATGGATAAATGTTTTATATTTATATTCATAACTGTTTATAATATTTACTGTTAGTGCAAGGTGCACAGGATATTTAAGAAAAATACATCTTTAATTGTTTAATTTTAAATGTTGTGTTTTTATATACGGGCTGAAACAGATCTCCACCTGTACCCTTCTATAACACACTCTGGTTTGTTGTCAGACAAATCTTTCTCTCAGGATTTGGAATGAATTACATTTCTGGGGGAAATCTCTTATTGACCATTTTTAACTTGAGTCAGCACTTTGTCGTTAGTGGTTAAGGTGCTTTTTCTAGAACTGAAAATAAAACACTGATAGCAATACATTGTACTTATATTTACACTCAAGCAGCATTTACAAAATAACACTTGATCCAAGCATGGCAGATAATTTAGAACCATTTCTTTGATCAGCATAGCATGTCTCTATTGAAAAGTTTACCACTGAATTCATCCATTATTAATTATGCTTTATTGCACCTAAACTCACATCTTTCAGCAGTCACACGCAGCTGACGAGCGCTTTTAGTAAATGTCCGTGCTGTTCTGATGACTCTTTCAAATTGAGTGTTTAATCTCTACTTTTGGCAGCTGCCTAGTGTCAGGCAGGACGTCAAGAAACACTGATTAATGATCCAACTAGCTGTTAATATGGTGTTTTGTGTGCCAACTGCAGACACCTTTGGGGAGTTCAGTTCATCCCAATGGATTGTGCCACATACAGAAGCAATTGCACAAAAGTGCTGTCCCTGAGCTCCTATAAACTTCTGTCAGCGATACCATTTCATCTCCTTCACAATATCATTTGTACACAGTTTACCCATTCAAAACAAATGAGAATCAAGCCGTCACCCAACTTTATCTTCTATAACTGAACATTTAGTGGTTAGAATGAATGTCTTTTGGCTCTTTATCTCTCTCTCTCTCTCTCATTCTCTCTCTCTCTCTGAAGCAATGCAGACTTGGAGTACTTATTATAGTTTACCTCATCGCAGTCCTTTCTTGCTTGAAGCATTAGTGAAGCCTCAGCTGTGTGGCCAAACAATGATAGAGCTGTTTACACCAGAGATGTGTTGAAGATTTGAAGAACAGGACTGTCTCTCATGCCTTTAATCAAGCAGTGGTGACGCAAGCTAAGAGTGGTGCAGAGTTTAACATAATTGAAAGCTGAATATTCTCTCTCTTGGATTTTGTTCTTTGTATTCTTGTCCTTTGAATTTCTCCCATTCACTTCATTATCAGGTAATAACTGAGAGGTGATACTGTGGATCAACAATGGTTTCAGATTTCCATTTTCACCAACCATAATGACAAAATATTTTCCTTCTGTTATTGTTCTGGCAGTTTTAGCAGCAATCTGGTCTACATGTAGCTACAACACAATATCACAAAAACTATTACATATTTTTGTTAATTCGCTCTGTATTTATAACGGAAGTTCTAGTGATGTCATTTTATCTTCAATATCAATTGACACTGCAGTGTTAAGTTTCTTAATTACTGATCATGCTAGTTTTTTAATGAGAATCAAAGGCATCCTAAATCATCCAGTAGACTTAAGTATTTGCAAGGATATTTGTATCTGTAATGATTTTGTATTTCATGATCCTAGTGAAATAAAACAACACCGGTGAAAAATATAGTAACAAATATAGCCCCTAATATTCCCATGACAATGGCGATCAAATCGATCCAAGCCGACTTTACATAAAACCGAAAGTTTGTGTAAAACCTTATTGTTGCTAGACTTTAAAATAAACACCAATGTTTCACTGAAAAATGAGTATTATTTTGTCACCCCTATAATAATTTGGACAATTCCTTCTACATTTATGGCATTTAGCAGACACCCTTATCCAGAGTGACTTACAACTGAGCGATAAGAGCCTTGCTTAGGGGCCCAGCAGTGGCAGCTTGGTGGACCTGGGGTTCAAACCCATGACCTTCCGTTCAGTAGCCCAACACCTTAAACACTGAGCTACCACATCCCCCGCTTCTACCATCATGTACAACACTGGAAACAAACACATATATAGATATTCTATACTTCTGTTAATAACCGTGCCACTGTTTTATGGTATAGTAACAATGGTGGAACAATACCATTAGAAATAACACATTATTCCTACATGAAGAATATCCTGAATCTAAAACTGAATCAACATTGAGTGAAAACAAATAAATGTGCTGAAAGTATGTTATGTATTTGGAGCTTTACCCACTGAATAAATTATTATTAATATTCTTATAGTTCATAATCCCCACACAGAATTTAGCATCAGGTTTTATTTTTGCATCATGTGACCAATCATCACTGTTCCATAATTTTATTACCACTGTTGAAATGCCTACTCAAATGACTCCCATCTACGGAAACAGAATCAAAATGTTCTCATAAAGTGTTGTGTGAAGTTGTCAGTGTTATGTTTGTGTGTTAGTGTAGTGAAGTGGTGTAAATAAAGATTAATGTTGCTTGCACAGTCCCCTCCCTCTAAAGCTTCGAGGCCACTGCTTTTGCTGGACTTGTCAACACGTGTTATCCAGCCTTTTTATTCTGTTGCTGTGCTGTAAGCAAGCTAAAGCAGCTCAGCCCAAACCTGTGTCTATAAAAGGGTTGTACATAGATAGGAAGCTTCTCCAATGCCATGCATGACTTCTCTTTACTTGCTAGTCAATATACATTTACTGATTTACTTTGCTTGAGCAAAGGCAATACATTTTTTATGAACACTACTTGTGAGGGATGAACAAAAGTAACAGACCATTTCAGTGATGTCAAAGTTTGAAGGAAAAAACACCATTTCCTGCAAAGCTTTGGGTTTTTAATCATCATAAAATCAAATGTTATTCTTGGAGTTACTGTATGGTTTCTATGATTTATTTATGGTACCAAATGTGTATAGAAAATAGTAATTCAAAATTTTGGACAGATCTTTGCCTAAACATTAATGTGAAAATGAAAACGAAATAGTCATTATCCTTATAGCCTCTGTTTTTAAAATTGGTCTTGTAATAAATATTTGAAATGAATTAAAGAATTTAAAGAGTGCAGCTTGTCAAAAAGAGCTTGGAAAATCAAACTCCTCGGTCACATGGTATAAAATTACAGAGTGTTGCAAAGATCTGATGCTAAAGACTCCTTCTGTAAATATTAAACATCTCCTCACAAGAAGGCTTCACCATATCAGTGATTATAGCATTCTCTTTCTTAAATAACAGCATGTCTAATAATCTGTTTATTATAAGCCTTAGATGATGTGATATGTGCTCCATACAATTTTCTGTGCATATTGTTAGATGTATAGAGATGAGAACTTAGAACATTCAAGCAATAATATAAACCTTACAGCTGCCACTGTTATGGAAAATTAATCAACAATTTCTTACCATCATATCTGAGAATCTGACAGCTTTGTAGTGTATTACACTATACTATATCTTACGTAGCTTTCTGCAGAATGGAATATTATGTGTAGACATTGTGCTATGTTTAGTCTAAACTAAGCATTAGGTTTAATTTCAGTGAAGGAGAATATATTTGCAAAAGCATTACACCTAATTTTTTCTTTCTTTATTTGGTATGCAGGGCATTAGTAGTCTCTTCAGCTCTTTGAAGGTGGTGAGACTCCTGCGTTTAGGCCGTGTGGCTCGCAAGCTGGACCACTACATCGAGTATGGTGCGGCGGTGCTGGTCCTGCTGGTGTGTGTGTTTGGCCTGGCCGCCCACTGGCTGGCTTGCATCTGGTACAGCATTGGTGACTATGAGGTCATTGACGAGGAGGCCAATGTGGTGCGCACCGACAGCTGGCTGTATATGCTGGGCGAGACAGTGGGCACGCCATACCATTTCAACACCAGTGGTACAGGCAAGTGGGAGGGTGGCCCCAGCAAGGACTCGGTCTACATCACCTCACTGTACTTCACCATGACCAGCCTGACCAGCATTGGATTTGGCAACATTGCCCCCACTACAGACGGCGAGAAGATCTTTGCTGTGGCTATGATGATGATCGGATGTGAGTACAATTCTTGAAAATAAGTTTGCTTTCTAATAAGAAGAATAACAGGCTGTGACCTTTAGTATTATAAGATTTTAAATGGGTTAAGAATCAAGGGGAGATTGTAAATCTCTCCTAAGCATTCAATTTATATTGGTGCTCAGAACTCACTCGCCAAGTTCTAACACTTCCATTACGATGACAAATCTATTGTTAATAAAAATGATGCATTGCTTTGACCTAGTAATGCATGGAAATAAGATAATTAAATTGTGGCTATAAAAACATGTTATATAACAAGACAGCCTCCTTAGGAAAAAATATTACAAATCTTAAACTGCTTTTGAGGCTAAAATTTATAATTTTGTCTTACTAATTACATATATTCCCTAACTTGAATCGCTCTATTCACCTAGTCAGAGCAAAAAAGCCCCTGAAACTGCCTGAAACTAAAAACAGCTGCATTTCAAGGCTTGCAGAACATCAGTGATGATGTCTGTAGTTTGTAGCTAGATTCTTAATCAAGTGGAAAGAAGAATGACAATTTGTATTCGCATTATAAACAAATAAAATGTTATGTTCTTCTGTCGCTTTGTACAAGTGTGCCTAGTTCTTTGGCTCACTGAGCTTGTTTGGGAGTCTGCGAAATGGGTTACAGTCTTACTCTTGCAATTATGCATTATAAGCATGGAGGCTTTGTATAGTTTTAACTAATATTAAACACAATCCTGTAAAACTAGTACAAAAGAAATCTGACTGTGCAGTTACCGATTATTATAGACTGAACTTTACATGGTTTTGCCTTCCCTGGTTGTCCTCCCCTGATTTAGTATAGCAGGTGTGTTCATTGTACAGAGAATATGATTAACACACTTTCTGCAAAGGCAATTTGTAGTGCATTGGTTCTATATAGAGGTGAACTAGATTGCATTCTGTCCTGAAATAAAGCC
Source organism: Tachysurus fulvidraco (assembly GCF_022655615.1). NCBI lineage: Eukaryota > Metazoa > Chordata > Actinopteri > Siluriformes > Bagridae > Tachysurus > Tachysurus fulvidraco. The sequence goes on from NC_062519.1 coordinate 28,307,300, forward strand.
TTGCGGCCGTGATGGATTACACTATTGGGTCTGGTTTTTGAGAGGATTCTGTTTTTCCGCTCTTTGCAAGATTGCAGACGGCACCCTTCAGATGGTATTTTCCTCTTGTCTGGACACTACAGTGCTGGGACACAGGGAAGAGGGAATGGCAAGGGTGTATCTCTAATTTATTATTTGGATAGATTGTCTGGGATAGAACTACCCCTGGTTTTAGATTATACATAATATGATACCTGCACGATGATGGGCTGACCTACATTAAACATTTGTAGGGAGTCGGATGTTGCTTGGCCAGGAAAAAATTAAACATGTCAGAGATTATGATTTTGATTAAACTATGTTTCAGACAATTAGATGATCTTAAGTTCTTTGAAATGAGTGATTAAGTTAAGGATAGAACACAACGTAGTCAACCATGGCATGGTGTGATGCTGCACAACACAAGTGGATTTACTATTACCATCCCAAAGCTAGTTATTTTCTGATAAGATCACATTTTGAAGTGATTTATCCACATTACATTTTAATTATCAAAAATATCACGTCATACCTGTGAAGCATGTGTCGTAACATTTAGCATTGTGGAATGGTAGCCAAACAAGTTAGTTCCTCTAATCACATTTTTAGCACCTATACAAGTTGTTCCCTCGTCAGCTTGTCATGGTACTGAGAAACCACACAGCTTTTTGTCTTGAAGACTTTCCTTTGTCAGATAATGCAAAGGAACTGTGTTACCTCTAACTGTTACAAAGCCCTTACACTAGAGACTCCTTTCAATGTAGACAATTCTTTGCAAAAAACTTATCCATATGAACAACTTTTTATCATTCATCCAAGTCCCTGTGTAAGTATAATTATATAATATGTAAGTGTTACATTGTCCAGGATTGCTTTTTTTTATATAAAAAAAGCTTTAATAAAACGTAAACTAGATTTAAGGTTAAAGACATTTTACTGGCAGCGAAGATCCTGTTTACGTTTAAAAATTCATTTGCAAACATATCCGCTTGTTTTAGAGAACTCATTCTGAGCTGTGATAAACTATTTAAGCTAGCACATCTGTTTTTGTCACTGTGTTTGTGTGACGGGATGAATATTCACACATGCATGCAGTTTATTTTGTGTATGCATGCATGTTTTTGTGTGTGAAAGTGTTGGTCTGGTTGTTACTCTTGAGTGCTTGTGGTATGTTGTGTGTTCCTGCTTGGGGCTGATGGTGATACTTGCTGGCAGGAGAGGATGGGAGACTGACAGTAAGCCAGGGGATCATGCTGAGACAGAGCTGATGTACCACACAGACATCAGGCTGGTGCTACGGCTGTCACCCCTTCAGCCAGCAGCATGCAGCTTAAGCATGCAATGTGTGGGTATCTTAGCTGTTGTCACTGAGGCAGTGTTTTTAATGTGTGTGCATGTGTATGTGTGTGTGTGTGTGTGTGTGTGTGTGTGTGTGTGTGTGTGTGTGTGTGTGTGTGTGTGTGTGTGTGTGTGTGTGTGTGGTAATGGATCTTGCATATTAGGGCTGCTCTTAGTCTGACTCTTGGTTGATACAGTGTGAGTAATGTAGGGCAGTAAATAAGAATGGCTAAAGCAGGGCACTGCAGCTGGTCTTCAGCATGTATCAGGGAGTCAATACAGTCTAAAATTTCGCCTCCCTTAGTGCTAAGGCACTTTAAGTGTGTCTCCGGGAATGCAGAGCTTGCCATGCCTCCACCTCTGTTCACTTTACTACTCATCTTTGCTACCACTGTCCACTGTAATATTTGCATTAATTCTCATGTTTTATATTCAGACCTTGTTTGTGAACCGAGATATTTCAAAAGAACGCTATTGAAAATTATACTGAAGAATTAAGCAAAACAGACAATTTTGGTATTATTTCATATCAGTTTGTACTTAGAAAATTGTTTGCTTTCAAAGAAAAGATTTCAAAAATCACTTGTCTAAGTACATTATTTTCATCTTTTTATTGTTTCCATCATGTTAAAATATAATATAAGAATTTTTAAAACTGCTTTGTAGCAAATGCGAGGAGAGAATTTAATCTTTTTAGCATATGTCGTTTGTATATATCATGGGACTACATGCTAATTTTAAATTACTTTTCTTGTTTAGCTCATTGCTGCACGAATTGACACAGCAGGAAATACAGGCTATTACTCTCTAATTGTTCATTTTTTTAATGTTTAAATGCTGACAGACCACAGGTTCTCCAATTTCCTTCCACCTCCAAAAAAAATGCTTGTAAAAGCAGTTACTGTGAGTGAACTCATGAATAAGTAGGCTGATATTGACTGAATCTGGATCAGGTTATCTGTGGTATGATGCTCCGGGTGCATTTATATATTTTTATAGTCAATAAAGATAAATTTATATGTAGGACATGCTGTGTTGATTTTCTTTTATCTGCCTCTACACCTGTTTGGGATATCTCAAATGGCCTGTGCATTTACTATTAGGTACAAACCAGTGCAGTGCTTTTAGTCATGAAGAAAACCGTACTAGGCAGTATGGTAGATCATCACTCCTCCAGGATCCAGGGTTTGAGCTTATGTTAGTGAAAAAAAATATCTCAGTATCCATATACAGTAGGTTTTCTGCAACTTCTGCCTTTCCTTTGTTAAAAACATACATGTAGGTATATTAGTTATGCTAAATTGTGTGTGTGTTCATAATGCACTGCAATGAGATGGTGTCCCAACCAGGGTGTATTCATAAATCATGCCCAGTATTCCTGGGATAAGCTCCAAATCCACTACAAACCCTGACCAGTCTAAAGCGCTCATTGAAGGCACTTATTGAAGATGATACAGTACAGTCGTATACAAAAGTTTAGGAACCCCTGACATTTTCCATGATTTTCATTTATAAATATTTGGGTGTTTGGATCAGCAATTTCATTTATCTATCAAATAACTGAAGGACACAGTAATATTTCAGTAGTGAAATGAGGTTTATTGGATTAACAGAAAATGAGCAATATGCATTAAAACGAAATTAGACAGGTGCATAAATTTGGTCCCCGAACAGAAAAATCACATCAGTATTTAGTAGAGCCTCCTTTAGCATAAATAACAGCCTGTAGACACTTCCTATAGACTGTAGTGTGTGTCCTTACAAAACATCTCCAGTTCAGTTAGGTTTGATGGTTGCCAAGCATGGACAACCCTCTTCAAATCACCCCACAGATGTGCAATGGTATTCAGGTCTGGGGACTTTGATGGCCATTCCAGAACATTGTACTTGTTCCTCTGCATAAATGACTGAATAGATTTTGAGCAGTGTTTTGGGTTTTGTCTTGTTGAAATATCCAGCCCCAGCATAACTTCAACTTTGTGACTGATTCCTCAACATTATCCACTCAATATCAGAATCTGCTGATATTGAGTGGAATCCATGCGACCCTCAACTTTAATCATATTCCCAGTACTGGCACTGGCCACACAGCCCCACAGCATGATGGAACCTCCACCAAATTTTACTGTGGGTACTGTAGCAAGTGTTTTTCTTGGAATGCTGTATTCTTTTGCCGCCATGCATAATGCCCCTTGTTGACCAAATAACTCAATCTTTGTTTCATCATTCCACAGCACCTTATTCCAAAATGAAGCTGGCTTGTCCAAAAGTGCGTTTGCATACCTCAAGCGACTTTGTTTGTGGCATGTGTGCAGAAAAGGCTTCTTTCTCATCACTCTCCTGTACAGTTTCACCTTGTGCAAAGTGTTGAATTGTTGACGATGCACAGTGGTCTTCCATTTCCTCACTATGTTCCTCACAGTGAACACTGACAGCTTATATCTCTGTGATAACGTTTTGTAGCTTTCCGCTAAACCATAATGTTGAACAATCTTTGTTTTCAGGTCATTTGAGAGTTGTTTTGCTGCCTCTACAGTATGTTGGCACTCTTCAGAAGAGAGTCAAAGAGAACAAAAACTTGCAATTGGTCACCTTAAATACCTTTTTTATAATAATAACAATAACAATAATAATAATAATAATAATAATAATAATAATAATAATAATAATAATAATAAACTTTATTTTGTATAGCGCCTTCAAAATAGCTTCTCAAAGCACTTGACATAAAAGATGAAATTAAAAGATACACATACCATTACAGACACTAAAACTAACCATACAAAAAATAAAAAGCCAATAAATAACAAACAAAGAAGTCACATAAAGGCTACCCTAAAAAAGTATGGAATAAAAACACTGTCAATAATAAACGTACGTAATTCAAAGCATTTGTGTGTAAATTTTAATTTTGCGGAGTTGGATCCCAAAATCTACGGCCACGACAGTTTACAGATACGAGATTTTGCGTGTTTGTTCAAATACAACTCCAAAATGTACGACTATGGCAGTTTACACACACAACGCCTGTTTTCACAACACGTCTTTTTCACACACGAAAACGGTCTGCGAAACAACTGTCAAAAATACGTCATCACGTTCACAGACATTACTATCCGAGGAAAGATTAATCGATTCCACGTAGTGCGCGTGCGCCCCGCCCTCTTTTAAACCACTGGCGCCGAAATGGCGGATCAGCAGCCAAGCGCTCACTCATCGTCTCAGGTAAGTTGTTTTTTCCTTCCAAATTCGGACATGTTTAAGGGTTAGTTATCACTAATAACAGAGAGGAGTAATATTACAGATATACTGTAGGTTAATTATAGTAAGTAATATTAGCTCTCATAGTAAGGTTACATTAGGTGCTTAAAGAATACAGCTGTTTAGGAGGTTATCACTGCAGTCTGTAGCGTGATGAGATAGGCCTACATAAAAGACACACACACCTCACACCTAGCCATTTCCTGCTGCACTGACTGCCCATTTGACTTGGACCTTCTTTCTTGTGCTGACTGTCCACTGATATTGGACTGGTTCCCCATTTTCTGATGTCCAACACTTAAGGTGTTGGTCAACATCGACACCAGATTCTGAGCTGAGTGCAAGATGTCACCTAATGGAACCTGATAAACAATAAAATTTGACTTTAACACTTAAGCAGTGAACACATATTGCATGACCTGTGTATTCCAGTGCATGTACACAGCTGTTAGTAAGTTAACACTTAAAATTGCTAATTCTTTTATGAAGGCCTATCTCATCACGCTACAGACTGCGGTGATGACCTCCTAAACAGCTGTATTCTTTATGTAACCTTACTCTGAGAGCTAATCTTACTTACTATAGTTAGCCTATATCTGTAATATTACTCCTCTCTGTTATTAGTGATAACTAACCCTTAAACATGTCCGAATTTGGAAGGAAAAACCAACTTACCTGAGACGATGAGCAGTGTTGTAATGTAACGGAGTAAAAATACTTTGTTACTGTACTTAAGTAAAAATGTCACGTATCTGTACTTTACGTCGCTATTTAAATTTATGTCAACTTTCACTTTTACTCCACTACATTTCCAAGGTAAAATGTATACTTTTACTCTGTTATATTTCCACCAAGCATCTTCGTTACTACAAAATAAAATCAGAAGAAATGTGTGTGACTGCAATAAGGGAGGTTTGGTGAATCACTACTCCTAGATTGCATTACCCTCCGCACGCTGTACGGAGAAGCACAGGTATGCGCAGCATGCACGTGCAGTCAGAGCTGGAGGCGTTTATCTATAACGTTAATCGGAAAGCTGCAAATACAGCAACCAAAAGCAGTGAAATTTCACTATTCTTATTACCAGAGTTGTAGCACAAACAAAATATTAATGCAAACAATCCATACAATACTAAATAAAAATAATATTTATTGATTTGGTCTTTGTGAATATTAGTTTATTAATGACTGCATTCATTGGACACACTGTTTGTAGAGAATGCACACATACATGAACTGATCTGATTCAAGACTGGCATCATTACATCATGCATAAAGTTTTGGTGTCCACTTTTGCCATTTAATAATACCATAACTTTTGGCTTACTATGTAGTCATATAATATATAATATAAAACTCTTCTTGTTTTAAATTCTCACTGAGGGCTAAAACCCCTAAAGATGAAACCCTAGAACCGCCCCTGCTCTTAGTCCTACCGAAAATCACTGAAATTTTACTTTACTTCAAATACTTAAGTACATTAAATATCAGAAAATGAATTTTGATACTTAAGTACAGTAAATATCAGATACTTTAAGACTTTTACTTGAATAGTATTCTAAAAGGTGACTTTCACTTCTACCAAAGTCTTTTTCTAGTATGATACTTGTACTTTTACGCAAGTAATGCTTTCTACTACTTTATACAACACTGACGATGAGTGAGCGCTTGGCTGCTGTTCCACCATTTCGGCACCAGTGGTTTAAAAGAGGGCGCGCACTTCGTGGAATCGATTCATCTTCCCTCGGATAGTAATGCCAGTGAACGTGATGACGTATTTTTGACAGTTGTTTCGCAGACCGTTTTCGTGTGTAAAAAGAGGTGTTGTGAAAACAGGCGTTGTGTGTGTAAACTGTCATAGTCGTACATTTTGGAGTTGTATTTGAACAAACACGCAAAATCTCGTTTCTGTAAACTGCCGTTGCCGTAAATTTTGGGATCCAACTCCGCAAAATTAAAATTTACACACAAATGCTTTGAATTACGTACGATTATTACTGGCAGTGTTTTTATTCCATAAAAAACTACATATTAAGATTTAAAAACACATTTCTGCATTCCCGATCACCCATAGTTTTTAGCCGTGTTGTTTGGGCAGTTAGAAGACCAGCTTCAGAAGAGCGTAGAGCACGTGTAGGTATGTAGAGGGTTAACAGCTCACACAAATATTGAGGGGCCAAAAGTGACCATGAGAATTTTAAAATCAATACGAAAACTAAAAGGAAGCCAGTGCAATTTTTTCAGGATAGGTGTAATGTGCTGCCTTGCACTGGTCCTAGTCAGAATTCTAGCAGCTGAATCTTGTACCAACTGTAATTTACATTTACGGCATTTAGCAGACACCCTTATCCAGAGTGACTTACACTGAGCAACTGAGGGTTAAGGTCCTTGCTCAGGGGCCAAGCAGTGGCAGCTTGGTGGACTTGGGGTTCGAACCCACGACCTTCCAATCAGTAGCCCAAAACCTTAACCACTGAGCTATTAATTTACTTAGGGTAGCATTAGGAACTCCAGCCAGCAAAGCATTAGAGTAGTCAAGACTTGAAAATACAAAAGTGCTTTTCATGATTGGGTACACTGTCTATGAAGTTCAAGGCTTAATGAGCTCACCAATCCAATTGTGTGTTCCAATTAATCAGTGCTAAGTAGTTACAGGTATTTAAATCAACAAAATGGCAAGGGTGCCCAAATTTATGCACCCGTCTAATTTAGTTTTGATGCATATTGCACATTTTATGTTAATCCAATAAAACTCATTTCACTACTGAAATATTACTGTGTCCTTCAGTTATTTGATAGATCAAAATGAAATTGCTGATCCAAACACCCAAATATTTATAAATGAAAATCATGGAAATTGTCAGGGGTTCCTAAACTTTTGAAGATGAAGATGATAGCTGAAAATACAATGACGTGCGGGGCATTTATCTGTTTACAGTATGTCATGACTAGGATCAGCTTGTTATCTTTGGATTTTCGTGTAGAATGGTAGAACTTATAAATTTTTATTCGTACAGTTAAGTCTCATATCAGAACAGAAGGATGAATGAATGGGGCATAGAAGGCTTTATTATTTCCACATATACATTACAGCACAGTGGAATTCTTTTCTTCGCATATCTCAACTGACAAAGCTATGATACAGTGTCCCTGGAGCAGGGAGGGTTAAGGGCCTTGCTCAAGGTGGATGTAGCAGGTCTGTCTGGTGTTCAAGTGGCAGAAGTGACAGTTGAGGAGAGAGCCTGCTAAAGCTCTGTCTCATGTAGTCAAAGTGCTGCCTGTCATTTCCTTTCCCTCAGAGTCTGTCAGTAAAACATCCTCTCTGCTCCTCCTAACCCATGAGACTTAGATGGCTACATTTCAAACACTTCACTACACCTCAGCAACTTCACAGTGCCCATTAGAGCGATCATTATTTAATTACAACAGCAAATCCGTAGAGAAAATAGAAAGGATGTGCTGTACTATATGAGAAGTGTGAAGCTTCAGGGCTATATGAAACCAAATTATTCAGGCATACACGGTCATAAATCTGAAATATGTTTCATAACACATTTGACATGGCACTAGGAATGTAGCTTTTTTTTTTAACATGGAAAGATCAATGTAATATTTAGTATTTTAGAAAAAAGTTTACCCAGAAAAACTTCTTATTAATGGATAAAAAGTTACTCACCTAAAAACCAAGGTTTACGTGTTATGTAACCATGTTCTTTTAATGTTGTTTTATGGATTTTTTCTTTCTTGCTGTAATATTTCAGCTGAACTTGAGCCAATTGGCCAAATCTGACACTGTACATTGCAAATATAGATGACAATTCATGTTAAATAAAGTAAAAGAAAAGTAGTCGGTAAAGTAAAGCTAAAGAAAAGGTATAGTTAATACTTAAAGTAGCATTCAAAATGTATGTCAGGGACGCGGTGATAAAATAGACCCAAATGCAGGATAGCATTTAAAAAAAACAGGATTTATTAAATAAAAACACAAAACAAGGACAAAGACAAAACCAGACACGACTGGAACGAAGACAACAGAGGATTCCAACTAAATACTAATAACAATCAGACACATGAGGAACAGGTGTGTAGAGGCGGGGAGGAGGAGACAAGGGCGGAGCAGGCATGTGACACCAAACATAAACAAAAGCACGTGGCCAAAGTTCGGGCTCAGTCCTGGCAATGTAGGTCAATATTCTCCTCTCCACATGTACTTAAATATGTGTATATCAAAAATAAATGGCAAATATACAGTACATAAGCATACTTTTAGTAAACTTAGTAGTGATGAACAGTAATAATAAGAGAACAGAGTATGACATCTCTATTGAAACCCAGTAGGAGATGTATGCAAGATTACTGGTCTCTTTTGTCTCAGGAGAAAAAGCTGAGAGATTGGACTTAAGCAGACATCTCCTATTATTTCCATTTGATTTTATGGCTGTCTGGAGAAACTGGAGAGATAATTCATGGGTGCAGAACAGTGTGTCTATGAGAAAGCTGTGAAGTGCTTCTTTGCAGGGCCCAGTGCAGAGTATTTGTACGAGCTGGAACTGTTGGAACTGACAGGGTGCTAAATCCGGAGCTTTAGCTGACACGATCCGCTACAAACTGCTGAGAGGGGCGCTTGTCTTTAATTTGCAGCTGTAAGGTCTTTAAGCAGTGTTGTCTTACTGAGACAATATGGGAGAGAACACTAACACATTTGAGGTCTGATAATATGATGACAGTGTGTTACTTGCTTCCTATCGTTGCTCTTTTTTTTAGCTTTTTACAGCATTTTGCGTTAGCTACTTTTAATGTAATGGCAAAAAACTGTAAAACTTCCACCTTTTTCTTTCCTTTATACAATGTAGGTATATGTTGTCTTTTAGATATTTTGAAACCATCAATGCAAGATCAAAACTATGCATATGCAGTTTTGGAAAGGTTTAACATCACCATAGCAACCACCATCCTGGGGCACTTCTTTTGTATTAACACAACAATTGGAGACAGCGAGGTTATCTAAAACTGTCAGGCACACACACACACACACACACACACACACACACACACACACACACACACACACACACACACACACACACACACACACACACACACAACATAATCAGAAGGGTTATTCTTTTACTGCCAGTGAAAGTAGGCATCACCATGACTCAGTATAGTGTTTGATCTGTGAGCAACAAAAAACACTAATTATACTGCCAGTTTGCTTTGTACACTATGCAGTTACAGCAGCCCCCAAAGTACGGCTAAATCATGTGCGTGGTTTGTAATACTTTTTACTGTTGTTTCAGACGAAGACTCTCAGTTACACTTTCAGGATGGAAGTGACAGTTTCCTTCCCGTAAACTTTTAGTGACACTTAGGTTTTAACACCATGACCACGCATTTTTAACTTCCACTGTTTTCCCGGAGATTGAATCATGACGATCTCTGTATATTTAAATATGGTCTAAAGCCAAGTGGGGCCCAGGTGTCTGTAAAACATAGCCAGGGGTCTGCCATTAAAAATACATTGTCACATTAGTGGAAATAACAACCCATAATTATCAAAGTTACATTCATTTTTGAGTTATAGTTATAAGATGGCTTAAGTTATTTAATCATAATCAAAGTTAAGTAATTTTAATTGAATGTGTTTAACCCAAACACCAACGATTTTACTAATTTAAATGTACTTATTAAAATTTTTAGTTTATTGATTTTTTTTTTATTTATATACATTTATTGGATTTGGTAGACACTCTTGTCCAGGCCATCCTTAAAAATATTTTGGTTTGCAGTAACAGTAACAGTAAAAAAAAAAAAAAGGTCGGTAGGTAGATCTATTTTTTTTTTCAAGTTTCAATGTAAAAAAAAAGTACAATTTTGGTGATGGTGATTACGTAGGTATGACTTTAAACAAATTAGCATATTGTGACGTCACTGACTGGGTCTTCAACCCGTGCCTTCGGGCGCATCATTGCAAACCTCATTTTTATGCTGGACACAGTTTTTCAAGTTCGTGTCAAGTTAAAGCGGTGTCGAGCTGTTTTAATTAATTTTCTAGATGTATTACTGTATGTTGCCTGAACCCGTGACTTTGAACGGTGACCGCGAACATTTTGTTTACTGTAGCCGCAGCCATCATTACCAAACACGAACGCACAGGCCATAGTGTGACATCCGTTAACCAATAGTGTAAACATAGATGACGTCACAGGTTTTTATTTAGATGCGGTCGATATTCCGATCTGTTGTGGTGAAGAAAGAGCTGAGCCACAAGGCGAAGCTCTCTATTTACCGGTCGATCTACGTTCCTACCCTCACCTATGGTCATGAGCTTTGGGTCATGACCGAAAGGACGAGATCCCGGATACAGGCGGCCGAAATGAGTTTCCTCCGCAGGGTGGCTGGGCGCTCCCTTAGAGATAGGGTGAGGAGCTCGGTCACTCGGGAGGAGCTCAGAGTAGAGCCGCTGCTCCTCCACATCGAGAGGAGTCAGCTGAGGTGGCTCGGGCATCTGTTTCGGATGCCTCCTGGATGCCTCCCTGGGGAGGTGTTCCGGGCATGTCCAACCGGGAGGAGGCCCCGGGGAAGACCTAGGACACGCTGGAGGGACTATGTCTCTCGGCTGGCCTGGGAACGCCTCGGTATTCCCCCGGAAGAGCTGGAGGAAGTGTCTGAGGCGAGGGAAGTCTGGGCATCCCTGCTTAGACTGCTGCCCCCGCGACCCGGCCCCGGATAAGCGGTAGAAGAAGAAGAAGAAGAAGAAGAAGAAGAAGAAGAAGAAGAAGAAGAAGAAGAAGAAAGAGCGTAGCCTTCGTTTGTATGTAGGCCTAGGCAATTTATATATTTACAATACTTACTAAAATATAATTAATATTATTTTATTGCTTTTGTATTGCTTGTTTGAAGAGTAAAAAAAGTCGGTCTTAACGCAAATTTACAACCGGCAAGTCGGTCGGACTTAAAGCAAAAAAAATATATTTAGTCGGTCCTAAATTAACAGGGTTGGTCGGTTTATGGCAAACAAGAATATTTTTAAGGATGGCCCAGTGAGCAACTTATTTATCTCATTTATACAGCTTCGCAACTGAGGCGTAAGGGCCTTCCTGAGTGGCACAGGAATGGCAGCTTGGGATTCAAACTCACACCTTAACCACTGTGCTACCACTTTCCTACATATTTTATATTGAATGGTTTGGTAGTTTAGTGGATAAGGTGACTGCTGATCAGAAGGTTTAGAGTTTGAATCCCAGGTCCACTAAGCTGCCACTGCTGGGCCCCTGAGCAATGCCCTTAATGCTTAATTTTATTTAAAAAAAAGTCCATAAACATGTCTACCAAATGCTGTTGTACATGTACGTAAGTAAAGGTATGTAAACAGTCACTGTCCATAGCATGAGTCAAAATGTGGGCAGCAGAGATAAATATGGATAATCCATAATATGGATGAAAACCAGAGCTCAGAATTAACTATATAAAAACATGATAAAACATCTCATTTAAACAAAAGGAAAGGTATACATAGACAAAGAAATCAAGAACTAATGCAATATAGGGGAAAACAATTGGATAACAAACCAATCCAATTGAGACAGGACCAGATCATAAGCCAAATCAAACACATGGCACTTATCACCTTGGTAACTGAATGTTAAGGGGAAATATGTGATTGTCTGTGGAATATTGCTTTTTACAGCTCTAGGGGTCTTGAACTGCTGAAAGAAATTTATATTTTGTAACAACATATTATTTATATGCGATATAAGAAATTTCCCCAACGTGGGATGAATAAAGGTATATCTTATCTTATCTTATCTTATCTTATCTTATCTTATCTTATCTTATCTTATCTTATCTTATCTATATAATAACATTTTTTTTTTATTTTAAACAATAAACTTATAGAACTATTATGAAATCATAGTGATTTCCTAACAATTTCATTATTTATTACTAATGAATGAAATAATATGCTTTTTTAACCCTTTATAAGTTCCAATTATTGTTAGAAATGTCCTTACATTATAGCAGCTGTAAACAGTAGCTCTCTGAATTTAGCAAAAAAAAAAACTTGCTTACTCACAAGTTGCTGAACATTGAACACTGTTCCATAACAAAACACTTACTAATGCACTGACCCTGAAGACTGCTTCCGTAAATATTACATAAATATTTCCAATTAAGGATCATATTATGATCTCATTAGTTTACTAGCTGAATAGCTTCTATGAATGAAAGGAGGATATGGGAATGTTTACATGTTTATATATTCATATAGATGCAAGTGCATAGATCCTGGCATGTCCCTAGACCATATTCCTTTGACATTTGACATGTAATATGTTTTTCAAATGCATTATCTTTCATCTTTTTGTTTTTTAAAGGATATGGCCCTTTGAAATAGAACTTGCCACGTTTTTAATATTTAGAGATCAGTGAGGTGACAGTAACTGTAATATCATGAAATGGTAGTATTGCCTTGCCTCTGTGAATATACCTCATCCATTATAGCTGGTACTTTTGCATCATGCTGGGATAAATACAGCAGTACAACTGTCATCACCGATGTAGTCAGGTGCTTGTTCACTGGATGGTCAATGCTGCTGTTTGGCCATGATGAACGCCTCCAGTTTTAGGCCCTGACAGAACCTATTCTCAGGCTGTCGACCCGGTGTGTACTTAATGTCTGCATGAAGTTGCCATTAATCCCACACTGTGACTAACATGCAAACACACCTTTGCTGTGAATCTCCTTTGGCAAGGTTGCACACTGTTCTCTGGAGCAGCAAGGGATACACCATGCCAGGAGAAGCTAAACAATCTGGCACTGTACCAAGTGTCCACTGCATTAATGCAGAGTGCAGAGTAGTCATCATGCTTCACTTAACTTGAAATGGGATCCAGCAGGCTCATCTGTCACTGGTATAGCCAGAGCCAGAATTGATTTGTTATCAGCTTGGCTTGGAAGAGGGGCATCTGGAGAGGACAGAGGGTGACATGGCTATGAAAAAGTGCTGACCTGTAGGGACTAATTGTCGGAGGTGGAATCAATCTGCAGGGCCACTGCTGAACATGCAGTATTTGTTTGTTGCTCAATTTTATTGACTGTTAATAGATTTGTAATAGAATTTACACAGAATCTGCATTGTAACAGAACTTGGACTCTGAGTATAAAGAGATTGTACAAGCAAGTAGTAATATTTATTTTACTTATATTGGTATTTATATATATATATATATATATATATATATATATATATATATATATATATATATATATATATATATATATATTGGTTGGGGTGAATATGTAATAGAAAAATAAAAATAGAACACATATATATATAAATATTTGAAACTCTTCATTGTTATTTATAATCACTTTAATTTATGATCCTTGTTTGTGTCTTTCCAGCCCTTTTGTATGCTACCATCTTTGGAAATGTGACCACTATCTTCCAGCAGATGTATGCTAATACTAACCGTTACCATGAGATGTTAAACAGTGTGAGAGATTTCCTGAAGCTCTACCAGGTCCCTAAGGGGCTTAGTGAGAGAGTCATGGACTACATTGTCTCCACTTGGTCCATGTCCAGGGGAATCGACACTGACAAGGTATCTAGTGCCAAGTTCTGTCATGTGACTATAATATGTGTGCAAGGAGCTTGTTTTCATCACTCACTCTAACTATCACTTTGTCTCATTTGTCATCTTGTTGCAATAACATCCGTAGCAAAGAGACAAATGTGCTTTACGTGTTCAAGATAACACTTAAAATGTTATGTTAAACTTTCTGAAAATCACAGTGTACAAGAAGTCTGGCATGAGTTCAGATGTCCTTTTAGGATGGCTTCCATTCTAGCAAAAGGATTACAATCCGAGTCTGATTTAAGTCTTATCCATCATTCTTAGTTCTGATTATTGCAAAAGAAACAAATCTAAAAGAAACATCCATCAGAGGCACTTTGGAGGTAAATGATTGGCCCTTTTCTCTGTTTTCCTTCAGGTGTTGCAGATCTGCCCAAAGGATATGCGAGCGGATATCTGTGTCCATCTCAACAGGAAGGTGTTCAAAGAGCATCCTGCTTTCCGCTTGGCTAGCGATGGGTGCTTGAGGGCTCTTGCCATGGAGTTTCAGACCATTCACTGTGCTCCAGGGGACCTCATCTACCATGCAGGCGAAAGCGTGGACAGTCTCTGCTTTGTGGTGTCGGGATCCTTGGAGGTCATTCAAGATGATGAGGTGGTTGCCATATTGGGTAGGTTAATCTGAATCGTGCTCATACCACAAATATTTTCCCATGAAGTATAGTCATTATCCCTCTGGACAGACCCTCTGGAAAAATGCATTTTTCCCAAAAAAATATTTGAGTTAATCAAATCTAATTTAACATCAGGTAGAGAAGCATTTAATACTTGTATTTTAAAAGTAAGGGTTAGCTTTTTTACATTGGGTTGTAAATGTTTAGCAATGCTTTGCAGTTTTAACCACACTATTGGCGGTAAATGTGTACAGTGTGAAACAATGTGGTGTTAGAGTAACACTATGTGCTTAGCAACAGACAAAATAACACAAATTTCACAATGTGTGCCTCCATAGCATGTGCTTCGTACAGTCACAGAAACCACATATGTTGTGTAAATAGTAGTTACAGCTTTTGAGAGAGAGAAAAAAAAGTCATATAGGTTAACGAAAACACGTCAGATGGACTAAAGACAAGATATTTTTATTATTACAGTTTTGGTCAGAAAGGTTTGTTCAGGACTGAATAGAACAGTCAGAAATACACCAGTATTAAGGAACTGTTGTTGGCACCATGCAAATAACCAAATAAGAACTGGAATTGGACTTATTTCTTGTAAGCTACTGTATAAATGTATGCAATTACTCATCTGAGCAGCTTCTTCAGTCTGAAGGAAGTTGGCAGGAATCCACAAATTTGTATCCTCCAGGGTCAAGGATCCTTCCCTCCCTGGATAGGCGAACTTGTTAGGGGAGCAATGGAGAAGGTGAGAATAGGGAAGTCGTTCAGAGTACATTTACATTTACATTTACAGCATTTGGCAGACGCCCTTATCCAGAGCGACGTACATGAGTGCTTAAATCTCTAGAATCTCTAGCATTGAATACATTAATTCTGGTTCACTAGGTTACATACTTAAGATACCATGAGTTTAAAACATTTGTTCAAAGTTACAATGAAAAATTTTTTTTTTTTTTTTTTAAATGCAAAAGATAAGGAAAGAAGTGCTAGTTGAAGTGTTTCCTGAATAAGTAGGTCTTCAACCGCCGCTTGAAAATAGCCAGTGACTCAGCTGTCCGGACCTCTAGGGGAAGTTCATTCCACCACCTTGGTGCCAGAACAGAGAAGAGTCTTGTAGTATACTTGCCTCTTACCCTGAGAGATGGTGGAACCAGTCGAGCAGTGTTTGTAGACCGGAGGTTGCGGGGTGCAGTGCGAGGAATGATGAGGGCTTTGAGGTAAGAGGGAGCTGGTCCATTTTTGGCTTTGTAGGCCAGCATCAGTTTTTTTAATCGGATGCGTGCAGCTACCGGAAGCCAGTGGAGCGATCGCAGCAGCGGGGTGGTATGCGAGAACTTTGGCAGGTTGAAAACAAGCCGGGCAGCTGCATTTTGGATCATTTGCAGAGGACGGATTGCGTTCATAGGTAGACCTGCCAGCAGTGCGTTGCAGTAATCCAGTCTAGAAATGACAAGAGACTGAACAAGTACCTGAGCAGTCTGTGTGGACAAAAATGGCCGAATTCTTCAGAGTAAAGAGAGCCATTAGAGAAAACCCCAGAGAAAAGAGAGTATGGAGAGAATGTAGCAAAGTATGGAGGGTCGTTGGGGTAACGTTCAAAGAATGTGAGAGTAGTGAGTCCTTAGGTGTGGATTTCATGGTGGACCTGTGAAATGGTACTGTACATGTTTTAGTAACAGCTCGTCATTTATTTTTTATGCTGCTTTTTCATCCATGCCCAAGACGATCAAGACCTCTTTACAGGCCCACTAGGAAAGATTTTTACCCCTAATGACACCAACGTTTCTATCAGACTCACTGAAACAATTCCAACATGGCATGAATCAACTTCTAGGTAACCTCATCTGGATGACTGAGAATCGTTACAGACATCAGATTATGATTATCAAGTATTATTTATTAATCCTGGGTAAAATGCGAGCAGTGAGATTGCTGCTGTCTAACTGCTTCACATTAGTAGCATTGCTAGTAGTAAAATCATTTAGCCTGTTAATCTGTCCTGTATCAAACACCAATCAGGAAGTTATTCACATGACTGAGTTTATCTGAAAAATGAAAAAAGAAAGAAAAAAAAACCACTTCATAATGGTTCTAAATATTGTATCCTTGGCCAGCCATATGGAGTTTAATTTTTTAAATTTTATTGGACGTCATTTTGGATGCCTGCTTGCTGATGCAATAAATGATCTCTATGTATTTATGAAGTCTGGGATTTTTATAGTCAAATGGGTTTGTTGTGGTGTAATTAACTTCAGAAATATTCTTATGAGTTCTCTGTTTTATATTCCATTTATTTTATTACTGTACATTAAAGATAATTTTTCTGTTTTAGAAATTTGTTTTGATATAATATGTAATATATAAACATGCAAGAAATGACGTGGATTTTTCAGAATACTTCAGCAGTACTTGAATTTTTTAACTGAATTAATTTATAACACAATAGATCTGATACAAGGTCTGGAACATACGTCAGGCAACTGGCAGTCTTAAATGTTCAGCAATAAAAATGGACAAATTTGTCCATCCATCAATCTTTGCTTGTTCCTCAATAACATTGAAAGGCTCTGACTCAGGGGAATAACAATATTAAAGAATAGGGATTTATTGGACATTGATTTACAAGTGTGATGGTAAATAATAGGTTGAAACCAAAATGGCAAGGCTTAGGGTCGCAGAAAATTCATTACCACTTAGAAACCATGAAGATAGCTTTGGATTAAATTGCCACAATCAGTTTTGCATTCTCCATCAATGAACAGCTGAAATCTTAAGCAAGATAGAACTGATGTTGAGAATGAATTTCTGGTTACACAATGGCAATAAAGTATGGTTATAGAAGGAAAATTGTTATTAATTATTTTTTATAATCGCACTATCCTGTGTCACCCAGATGACGATGGGGTCCCTTTTGAGTCTGGTTCTTCGCAAGGTTTCTTCATCTTGTGGAAATTTTCCTTGCTATAAATGACCCTAGCTTGATCATTAGGGATAAATTTAAAATGTCTAAGTTATATTCCTGCAAAGCTGCTTTCTGAGGATGTGCACTGTTAAAAATTATATACAAATAAAATGGAATTGAATTAAATTATGTCTATTTTTAGGGTTGTCTGAAACTAGTTTGACTCCTAGTTTGGGAATCACTGATATAAATGTAGAACAACAATTAGTAGTCAAGGCCATAAAATTAAAGATATATCAAATATGATGTTCATAAGCAATACGATTATAAGATACTTTTGTATATTTTACTATTACCTACATCCCCATATTTACTTAAATGTGATATGTACCAATAATTATAATGAGATTAATCATGATCAAGAAATCTCTAATTTCTTGGTGTTTCACAGCAAGCTGACTGTACAGTATATGTATTCAGTTCTAATACTTCAATAGGGGATTAAACGCACAATAATAAATTGTACAATAATAAGAGGATTTGTAGTATAAAGGCCACTTAACACAGTGTATTCAATGACAAACACAATGTGGTGTATTTTTTCTATTCTAGGTACAGTTTGTTGGTCACTTTAGAGAATGAATTCCAGTTCATTTCTTGTGTTCAGAAATGCACAAAAAACTCATGTTGATCCATTGCGGCCTGGAATGTTAAAATGAACCAAGTGTCACAATTCCCTCATTTGTAGAAATCAGATTGTTTATTCCTTTTTATCTTTTTGAGATTGTTTATCAGAATTAAAATAAAAGCTGGTTTCATATCTCACATTCCCACAGCCTTACATGTGTATCTGAAGCCAACAGCATTTCACCATAGCTTTTCATTCACATATTCACTCATATCTACATTCTTTTATTCATATATTTAGATTTTTTTTTCACAGCCTTCAACCTGAGTTATACTTTGCTGGAGTTTTGAAATATTAAATCATATTGTCATTGCTGAGAACAGATCTTATTTACATAATGCTACCTCTGCTTGTTTTCACCATGGCCTCTTTCTTGTGATTATTGTCTGTAAAGCTCCAGCAACACTCCCACTAGCAGCATTTAATTTATCTGATTGAACATGCAAATGATCACTTGTTACTTGAGATTTAGTGAATTGTAGCCTTACTATTTAGGTGTGTTTGTGTACTAATGAGTCTATAAATATTACACAGGAAGAGTGAACAGCACATCACCCTACATTATGCATTTACATTGCATACCACCATGGAAAAGTGATTTTTTTGCCTTCACTATCTTGAGGTAGGATTATCCATCCATCTATTGATTTTCTGAAGCACTTCACGCCTACACATGGTCATGGGAGCCTAACCCAGGGGACTAAGCAAACGGTGGGGGACCAGACCATCACAGAACGCGCACACACGCACACGCACACACACACACACACACACACACACACACACACACACACACACACACACACACACACACACACACACACACACACACACACACACACACACACACACACACACACACACACACACACACACACACACACACACACATACTGGAGTACTGGAGAAACCAAAGTACCCAGAGGCACTTGGGAGAATATGCAAGCTCTGTGCACACAGGGTCGAGTTGCGTATTGAGCCCTCATCCCTGGCAGTGTGAGGCGAACATGCTAACCACTAAGGGTGGTATTATTATTATTATTTGAATGCTAAGTGAGTTAAATAATTTACCAACAGGATTTGGTTACCACAAAAATTGCATAATGTTATGCCAGCTCAAGCTCATTAAGATGATTCACTCAATAGTGGATGTTAGTCTGAAAATATTCTACACTAGTTGAAGCCAATTCTACCATCTGCACAAGACTACACACTTTTATTTCAATGGACCAGTTCCACGTTACATGAAGTTGAGAAGTTGCTCTCTCGGGTATTTTTGTTGTTCTGTAAGACTAAAAAAATAGAATTCATTCACTATGGTATAATGAATTCTGTCGTGATCAGTGCTATGTGGAAGAGTGGTTTGGAGCTGCGTGTTGTGTGTCACTGTCCAATCCCATTAGAGATAGTTTAGAATCAAACCATCAGCACATGCAAGCTTAAAGAGGCTTATTTTCAGATGCTGTTAAGGCTGGAGTTGAATTTAGTGGTAAAAGCAAATCTTCTAGACATCGCATCCTCCATGCATGATTAAGCTGCAAGGAACTTCTGTGACATGCTGAATGATCTCACATTCAGAATCAATTCTTTCAGCTTTTGTGTAATAGAACACATGGATTTATTATTTTGCACATTTATTGCTCTCATTTATTTACTATGGTTATTAACTGTGTGGCCCAAAAAACACTGAAGCAGGAAATTGAATTTGTAGCTCAGAAGCTTTTTTGCTTCACAATTAAATACAGTGATATCCTGAAACAATTTTTGCAATAACTTTGGAAAGAAATCGAATACTTTTTTAATTCAAGGTCAACGAGTAAACATTTCTATTCATGACCTCCTGTCTTATCCATTCACATACAGCCTTTCCTCTTATACAGCCCTTGTTCCTTTAGCTCTAAACCTGAAATATGGATTCTTAAATGCATAATGAATTCTTTAAGCGCAGACGAAGTGAATGCAAAGCCTTCAGATTTCTTCACACTTGACAGAGTACCCTCAGGAATTCCAGCTAGTAATCACTCACACATAGTTGAATTACTAGATCCATTTGCCATTTAATTAACTCAGTATATGAGGTTAAACTCCTCAGTGGTGCTCTATTAGTAAAAACACCTCCCCTTGCTGCAGTATTGAGACTGGACTCAGTTACAGTGAATCTGCATCTGGTGTACAGTTTAATGACTGTAAAGAGACCTACATTCTGAGACCTTTGCCTCTACATTCTAAGGAGGCTGAGGTCTTCAACATCTGCAGGACAATGTGACCCTGCTAGTGCTATCTTTTTGCTGTTGCATGCTGGGGCAGCAGAGTGTAGTTGAATGTACTGTAGCTGATGCCAAAAGACTGCACAAACTTATCCGACTGTAGTGTCAGAAAGAAGGATGCTGTCAAAGCTATTGGGCATCGCAGACAACTGCTCCATGATGTCCTGGACATATATAGGAGTACTTCCAGTCACAGACTCATTCAACCAAGGTGCTCCTTTCTACCTTTGTCCATCAGACTTTTTAAATCCTCTGTATAACAACATGTATAACTGTTGGCATCAGCTACATTCAGCTACAGTCTGCTGCCCCAGCACGCAACAGCAAAATGTTTCTTGTTCTGCTCGTTGACTTTCAGATGTGCTGTGCAACAATCGTAGGGAGCTAAGATCATTAGAGAGAAAGTTGAAGAAATCACAACTTGATGCAGATCTTGATTCTTACCCTACACTCCTGGCCAAGTTCTCCTCAGATGTGACTTCTGCCAAGACTTCCTTCTACAACTGTATGGCTGCTACCTTGGCCAGGTCTCTCTTGTAAAAGAGATTTTAATCTCAATGAGACTTCCTGGAAAAATAAAGGTAAATAAATAAAAATACAAGGAAAAGCTTGACGCAGACCCTTGGAAGCTCCACAACATCATCTCTTCTCTACTCAACCCCCCGGCTACACCTTCCTGACTGCAGAAGACTTTGCTTCTTTCTACCATGAGAAGATTGAGGAAATCTGCAGGACCTTCACTTCTGCCCCGACTGCACTTACATCTCACAGTATGGATTCCCCCAGTCCTTCGTTGTCGCATTTCTCAACCGTAGAGGCAGAAGAGATTTTACAACTCATCCACTCTTGCAATCCTACCACTTGCCCATTAAAGCAAGGGTTATTCCCATCCTAACGAAACCTGCTCTGGATCCATCAGACATCAGTAACTACAGACCGGTATCACGTCTCTCGTTTCTTTCAAAAATTCTTGAACGCATTGTCTATAATCAACTATCAATCAGTCTATCTATGTCTCACAGAACAACCTCCAAGATCCCAACCAGTCTGGTTTTAAAGCAGCTCATTCCACAGTTACAGCCCTTTTGGATGTCTCTGAGAAACTGCATGCTGCTAGATCAGACAAACTGTCATTCATTCTTGTCCTCCTTGACCTTTCAGCAGCGTTTGATATGGTCAACCACAAGACTCTTTTGTCCACCCTCAGGAGTCTTGGGATTTGCGGATCAGCTTGGGAATGGTTCACTTACTAGCTGGAAGGATGCTCATATCAGGTGACATGGAGGGGAGTGACATCTGCATCACGCAGACTCTCCACTGGTGTCCCACAGGGCTAAGTACTTGGTCCTCTTCTTTTCTCCGTGTATACTCACTCTCTTGATGAAGTTATTTCCTCACATGGGTTCATTTATCACTGCTATGCTGATGATACACAATTTATCTTCTCTTTCCCACTCTCAGATACCACAGCTTTTGATTGGATCTCAGCATATCTGGCAGAAATATCATCATGGATGAGGGCTCATCAGTTAAAGCTCAATCCTAAAGCAAAACTGAACTGCTGATCATCCCAGGTGATTCATCCCCAGGTCATGATCTTGCTATATCCCTGCACAAAGATTTGATCTCCACTTCAGCCACAGCTCGCAACTTTGGGGTTACAGTACCATGGACAATCGACTGTCCTTTTCCTCTCATGTTGCTAACGTGACTCGCTTATGTCGGTTACTTCTCTACAACATTTCAAAGGATTCGGCCATTTTCGTCCACACAGGCTGCTCAGGTACTTCTTCAGTCTCTTGTCGTTTCAAGACTGGATTACTGCAACGCACTGGCAGGTCTACCTATGAATGAAATTCGTCCTCTGCAAATGATCCAAAATGCAGCTGCACGGCTTGTTTTCAACCTGCCTAAGTTTTCACATACAACCCGCTGCTGCGCTCCCTCCACTGGCTTCCGGTAGCTGCACGCATCAGATTCAAAACACTGATGCTGGCCTACAAAACCAAAAACAGAAGAGCTCCCTCTTACCTCAAAGCACTCATCACTCCTGCACTGCACCCTGCACCCTCTGATCTACCAGCACTGCTCGACTGGTTCCATCATCTCTCAGGGTAAGAAGCAAGTATACTACAAGACTCTTTTCTGTTCTGGCACAGGGTAGTGGAATGAACTTCCCCTAGGTGTCCGGACAGCTGAGTCCCTGCGGTTGAAGACCCGCTTATTCAGGAAACACTTCAACTAGCACTTCTTTCCATATTTTTTGCATTTATAAAAAAAAAAGTATCAATGTTTTAAATTCATGGTATCGTAAGTATGTAACCTAGTGAACCAGCATAATGATAGAGATTTAAGCACTTATGTACATCGGTCTGGATAAGGGCATCTGCCAAATGCTGTAAATGTAAATGTAAACATATATTTCTGTGCAGCATTATACCTTTACCTGTATAGTTATTTACATCTTAGTTTTATTTATATATTTTTGTATATATTATCTTAGTATATAGTCTTATTCTTTTTTTTTAAGCCTAACCCAATTTCCCCCAAGGGATTAACAAAGTATTTCTGATTCTGCTTCTGATTGCGGGACTCTGAATGTGTCCAGACTGCAGTCAGAAAGTGGAACATATCTTTAACTGCTTGAATAGTTTGTTTCCTTTACCATACCATGTTGTTTATTTTTTTTGTCCTTGCTGTATGAGATATATACAGATTGAGATGGATGAAGAAGATAAATATTGTATGCTGGTAACTGGCAAATGGCACAAATGTTCATTTTTCATGTTGCATGAGCTTGGCTGCATTTAAGCACTTACACTAATGAATGTGTTTTCCCCTATAATGGAACAAATAGCCCTTAGCACAATGGATTCAGCAACTGGATGTCTTTTGTTACTGGGGGCAGCTTCAGATTCTCATTGTCACATGTGCTTCATAGTCTTTTGATGCATTCAATTATAGTGGTACCCCAGCAATCCTGCTGCCAGCTGCATGTGCACATGAGGCACAGTCACATTTTCATATGCATAGACTCCGAATCTTAATATTGTGGTGTTGTGGTGGTGTACCTAATTACTGTGTGGACGGTTTACAGGGAGATGAGCTCACCAAAGCAAGAAAAGAGATTGTTCATTAAAGACTTACTGACTTAGTCCTTATTGGCTAAATGCACATATACAGTAAGACCTCTTAAAGCATCCTTTAAGGAAAATGGAATGTGTAGTATATACTGTAACAGCTTTAATTCCCATTAAAATTGCAGTTTACACTTGCATAAAACTCTGAAGGTGAAAATTAAAGGAGAACAATTATGAGACAATTGAATCATTTCATCTCAAC
The DNA here is from genome assembly GCF_022655615.1 of Tachysurus fulvidraco. Taxonomy (NCBI): domain Eukaryota; kingdom Metazoa; phylum Chordata; class Actinopteri; order Siluriformes; family Bagridae; genus Tachysurus; species Tachysurus fulvidraco. The sequence continues at coordinate 28,331,375 of NC_062519.1, forward strand.
TTATTTTGTTAATTTTTTTATATTATGTGAGATATATGTAAAAATATAGTTTTAAACTGTTCTTCATGCATGAATAATATTTTAATGGCATGCTAATGGTGTTCTATTTAACATTTTTAATATTAATATTATTTAATTAATATATTGTTGAATAAGAGATAATAAAAATATTGTTTTTTGTGACGTTTGTGTTCTTTTGGGACAACATTAAGAGGGCACAAAAATGTCAGTCAATATTATGATATAGATATAAATAATCAAAGCCTAATAATGTACAGATTTTAACCATGTTGAAGAAAAGATACTTAGAGACTTAAAGAGTCTTAAAGACAAGACAGTTTTACTTTCTGGTTTCTTGGTAAGTTAGAAATCTGCTTGTTTTGTTAAATTAATTTGACAAAAGAGTTTTATCTAGCTGTTAAGTGATAATAGGAAATAACTTATTTATGACATATTATGATTTGTTGTAATGGTTTACCACAAATTACTGTGGTATAAGAGGAATCTGATAGCACAGTCTGTTGTGTGAAGATTTAAGATTAACATTTTATCTCATTTATAAACATTAGCTAAATTTTTTTTAGCCCCAGCGGGAACACATTAATTGAACAAATGCTAAGCTGACATTTAGTACACATTCATGTATGTTGTGATCATATTTAATAATGCATGGATTTGAATCTCTCTCTCTCTCTCTCTCTCTCTCTCTCTCTCTCTCTCTCTCTCTCTCTCTCTCTCTCTCTCTCTCTCTCACTCACTCACTCTCTCACACACTCCCGCCCTCTCTCTGGTTCTCTTAGGAAAGGGTGATGTGTTTGGAGATGTTTTTTGGAAGGAATCAAACTTAGCGCAAGCCTGCGCCAACGTCCGTGCACTAACCTACTGTGATCTTCATATCATCAAACGTGATGCCTTACAGAAAGTCCTGGAGTTCTACACAGCCTTCTCCAATCACTTCTCACGTAACTTGGTGCTCACCTACAATCTGAGGAAGAGGGTGAGTGAGAACTGTATTGAGAATTGCTTTTCTGACATTGCTTCCCCGTATATTAGCAGTAATCAGATCCACTTCTGTTCTTTTCTTTGTACTTTCACAATCCAATACATTGCTTACGGGATCCTTGATAGTTTGATCACATGAAACAGTCCCTAAGTGGGTGGTACACTTACAGCGGTTCAGCGTTCTATCATTGTATAAATCATGTAATTGGGCCATTGTTCACTCCAAAGATGGATGTAGAATTTAATTACCTAATCTGTTGCATAATCTGGCAAAGTACTGAATCAATCACAGCAAAATTCTCAGCATTCATTTATAATATTGATGTGCCATAAATATTCTCTGGTCAATAGGAACCAGCTCAGCTTATTGGCTTTTCTTACAGGGCAGGATCAGCATGTGTCTTATTGGCCACAACTCAATTGAATCTCTCTCTCTCTCTCTCTCTCTCTCTCTCTCTCTCTCTCTCTCTCTCTCTCTCTCTCTCTCTCTCTCTCTCTCTCTCTCTCTCTCTCTCTCTCTCTCTCTCTCTCTCTTTTATTTGTGTGTATCCTAAAGCTTCTACCAGCTTTAAGATCCATTCATTATCTGGGGAAAGAAGTGTGAAGAACTTTCACACAGTCCACCAGTGAACTATAAAATCTGCTGTAATGCATCTCTCCCTGGGATACTGGGCTTTTGCTGACAATCACTGCACTATTTCAAGCCTTTTTTTTAATTGAACCTGAAAAAAGAAACTAATATATTTGTACTGCAGAATCTGTACTGCAGAATGCCATACAGTGACTAATATTTCATTTTTATGATAAGAAATAACAAAAAACAATAACCATTAGTCTCTTCTTTAGACTCACGTCTAACAAATGTTCCACCATGTGTAACATTTCAAGGTCCTTTATATTCATAAGTTTGTGCAAGTGTTATGCTGCCTTTAGCCTCCTGGAAGAGGCAATCAGGTTTTGAGTAAAAATATTCTGAGACAGGATTCACAAAGCTACTGATATTCACCAATCTTCACCTTAACAAATCAAAAGAATCAGTGACCCATCTCCAGGTTTTATGGTGAGCGTGGGTGCTTTTTTCCTTTTTCCTTTTCCGAAGGTTTTTTGAGCTGGTAGTGTTTAATGGTATGTTACTGTACCTGTTTATGTATTTTTATATTAATTCCCTTGCGCTGACTTATGCTGGTCAACAAACATCATCCTCTGCCCCATGGTAATGGATTATGTATTTCAAATGTGTCATATGTCCCAATGACTAAATCTGAATCTAAATCAATCAATGACTAAAAGTGAATCTGAATCAAAAATCTTTACCACATATTTCACTATTTGAGTAAAAAAATTTAATAAAAACATTACATTGTTGTATGTAATGTTTATTTTATATAATCTGTGTATTCCCTTGAAGGTTGCCAATAATATATTTTTACTACAAAAATATTTACATAAAATTTACATACATTTTCTCCCTGTGCTTTGGGGTTCATATCTGCTAGTCATGTGTGTAGAATGATTGCATCTCTAGATCATCTGTAGTATTTTAGTGTATCTGTATGTGTGTGATTGTGATTGTGATTGTGCCCTATGATGGCTTGGCACCCACCTCAGGTTGTTCCTTGCCATGTGCCCCGAGTCCTCACCATGTGGTTCATAATATAGATGAATAGAATTTACATAAAAGAACATATAATGATTCTCAACTGAAACAGCGTGTTTGTATCTCAAGGGCATTTTCATCTAGCTCTTAATTGCTTTAACAGTTGGTCATCAGTCATATCTCGACAGGCTTTTTAACCTCTAGTGAGATGAACAATCACTGCTCTGATCCATAGTTCTTAAAAGGTACCTTGATTTTTTCTTTGTTGAGAAAAAGGAAAGTTAAAGAAAGATAATCAGACTTTTCCTATCAGTAAACAATGTTGTGTTGCTATCAAAGTAATAGTCTTATTGGTTTAGATAGGAAAATCCTCCATAATCCTCTTGAGAGAGATGCAATGACATTATCCTCTGTGCCTTTTAAGAAGATAATCATATTACTTTAGGTATACTTACACCAAAGTCTTACATGTAAAGAGATATGAAGAAAGAAATGATGCATCACAACCATTAACATATATAACACTGCTATATGGACTCAGGTCAGATTTAACATTTTGATTCACAGCAAATTAGGAGGTCAGTCATATTATTATAGAAATGCACAATTAAACTGACCTTTGAGGTAAGGACTGAACACGGATTACAATCCAATTTGTGCCTCTTTTCAGTTTTTTAAGCATGATAAAATCTGTCATCAATGCATTGTTTCCTAATTAGTAGATTAACAACTACAGTTTTATCAAAAAAAAAAAAAAAGTTCAACATTTGAAAGAATTACATGGTACATCATATATACAGTACAGACCAACAGTTTGGAAACACCTTCTCATTCAAAGAGTTTTCTTTATTTTCATAACTATGAAATTTGTAGATTCACACTGAAGGCATCAAAACTATGAATTAACACATGTGGAATTATATACGTACATAACAAAAAAGTGTGAAACAACTGAAAATATGTCATATTCTAGGTGCTTCAGAGTAGCCACCCTTTGCTTTGATTACTGCTTTGCACACTCTTGGCATTCTCTTGGTGAGCTTCAAGAGGTAGTCACCTGAACTGGTCTTCCAACAGTCTTGAAGGAGTTCCCAGAGATGCTTAGCACTTGTTGGCCCTTTTGCCTTCACTCTGCGGTCCAGCTCACCCCAAACCATCTCGATTGGGTTCGGGTCCGGTGACTGTGGAGGCCAGGTCATCTGGCGCAGCACCCCATCACTCTCCTTCATGGTCAAATAGCCCTTACACAGCCTGGAGGTGTGTTTGGGGTCATTGTCCTGTTGAAAAGGTGGTGTGTCCAAACTTTTGGTCTGTACTGTAAGATACGAGTAAGTAAAATGTGGTAACATATGATTAAGTAAGATGTTGTAGCTCAGTGGTTAAGGTGTTGGGCTACTGATCAGAAGGTCGTGAGCTTGTCTTCCAGGGCCAACAAACTGCCCTTAGCCCCTGAGGGCAAGGCTCTCTATCTTCAGTTGCTCATCTGTTTAAATGAGATAAATGTAAGAAGCTCTCTATAAGGGCATCTGCCAAATGTTGTAAATGAGTAAGGCCTTCCTTTGCTCTCATAACACAAAATTCTCACAAGATGTTGGAAACATTCCTTCGTGATTTTGGTTCATGTTGACATGATTGCATCATGTATTCCCTGCAGGCTTTTCAGGTGCAATTTCATGCTGCGAATCTTGTGTTCTATTACATCCCAAAAGCTTGTGATTCAGATGAAGGGAAGAATAAGGAATTTCATGTTTATGAAATTAGATTGAGACGGTCAGCAATAATACTCGTCTAGGCTGTTTCATTCAAGCGATAATTGATTGATATCACCTGTCTCTGTGTGTACCAAGAAAACATTCCTCACACCATTACACCTCCACCAGCCTAGACTGTTGACACAAGTCATGATGGGTTCATGGATTCATGCATTTGGCACTAAATTCTGACTTCAGCATCTGTGTGGCTCAGCAGAAATTAAGATTCATCAAACCAGGCTACAGGCCCACTGCAGCCTCAGCTCTCTGTTCTTGGATGACAGAAGTGGAACCAGAAATGGTCTTCTGTTGTTGTGGTGCATTTGCCTCAGTGTTTGCCATGTTGTGCTTTCTGAGATGCTTTTCTACTTTTAAGTTACAGGTACTTTAAAATTTCAGTCAGTCTGCTCTTCTCAAACCAGTATTGATGTTTTTTCTTCGTGGCACCTTCAGGGCACCTGAGTTCTGAGTACACTATAGAGACTGTTGTGGTGTTATGTTCACCATTTTGATGGTTAATGTGAACATTACCTGAAGCGGAATTTATGTGTTATAACATAACTGATATCAGGAACTAACATATTTCCCCAGATGTTTCATAACATTAAATGCAATAATAAATGGATAAAAATATGATGTGTTGCTCTTCAATAAATGTTAAAAAAGCAGTAGTTGTGGTATAAGAGGAATAAACATGAAGGGTGTTGTTATAGAAAACAATCAACTTTTGTGTTTTACCTCTTGCTTTACACACTGAAAGGCTCAAGTCTGAGGTTTATGAGGTGTGTGATGATCAGTTTCTCATTCCTTGTTAACTTTCATCATATACCCCTTGTCTCTCTTTCTCTCTCTTTCTTTTCACCGACAAACTTTTTTTGCTGTTCTCTTTTTGTTCTTGTTCTCTGCCTCGCTTTCTCCCTTCTTTTTAGGATACTCCTAATCTTTTTCACGTCCATCCTCACCCACTCTGTCAGGCCGCTTGCTTCTTTATTATCGATCTGTGGTGAAGACTGCAGAGTGTGTGTCAGCGTGTGTGAGTGCTCTAATGTGTTCAGACAGCACAGTGTGAAGTGTGTGACCCTGGCTGTCCTGTACAAAGGCTGAATAATATATAGCTCAGTCTTACTGTGTCCACAACACCTGCTCTCCTCGACTACATCAGCAAGATGCAATTGGTTCAGTCAGTACAGTGACAGACAAATGAATTTGTGTGCTTCTGATTTAATGTCCTATAATTGTTACATTATATAATGTACATGCATATACTCCATGTACAGCAAAATATTATATAGCCTTATAATTATAGCAATTACACACTGATTAGTGTTAGATATAGTAGTGGTAGATATAATGGTGTTTGTACAATGAATTCCATGAATGTGAATTAAACAAATGTGATCCGGGTTCGATTCTTATGCAGTGAACACCCTCTGCCATTAAGTTAATTGGGTTAAATCTCAGTACTGGTCCCAAAACTGGATAAAATTGGAGAGTTGCATCAGTAAGAGCATCCAGCATAAACCCTATTCCAAAGCAAATATGTGGTTCTAATGTTTTCCAAAACATTTCCTTGCTGAAGTTTTGACAAGAAAGTCAACAGGCAGGTTTCACTGCATGTCATTTTAAAACTCCCTTGAAAGATACAGGGAATCAAATGTTTTAGGGAAGACTGAAGGTCGGCTGTCACATCAACAGCTGAAAAGCAATTTTGTTTTCTATTATTGTGATGGACTTTTGTCCACAAAAATATGTGCACTGATCCCTGCCTCCAATATGTCTTGTCACAGAGGAAAGCAAAACAAAACAAAGCTAACCTGTAACTGACTCCTCTGAACAGGTTATTATGTAGCCTAATAGGAAAAGCTGATATGTATGGAGTGTCTGTATGTAAAGTAATAATCCCAGGAAAATTGATTCAAACAAATTCTCTTACATAGATCTCTTCCATAAAAAAATGGAGCTGAAAGAGAGTTCATAATAAGAGCTCATAATATACAGTCTGGATTATAGCATGTTCTCTGATTATAGTGTTAGGAAGATTTTTTTGCTGGATGTAATGACACTGAGCTGTAACCTCTTGCTGCCATATCAGCAGCTTAAAAATGCTAGCCGATTGTCCGAGCCAGTCCTCTGCTTGATCATCTTTAGATTTGAAGCTGGTGAAATATGAGAGTCCCAGGAAAGAACATAATATCACTAAATGGCAATATAGCATAGAAACACTGCCATGTTCCATTTAAATCCAGTTTTATCTTTAGAGTCTGGATGTACAGCCGAGTGCAAAAATGTGCATGTCCTTAAGACAAATTGAAGAAGGCAGTTTATAACAGTTTAAGTATGCTGATTGAAGAGAGGCAAGAAAATGTAATCATTTCATTTGTGTTTGCACACCCAGGCCATGTATAAGCAGATTTGTTGGTGTTGCACCTGAGTGCCGTGATTGATCTCTGGGATAAGCAAAACATGCCCAAGTCATTCCCAGGACAGGAGCTAATGAATACACAAACCTCATTAACACAAGAGCCCTGCCTCCTCATTCATAAACAGAGCACACCTTTGTAAGGAAGGACAGAGAGACAGAGTCTGATGCAAATGTTCCATTCTCACTTCTAATCATGTGATTTCCAGTGAAACCAATGATGATCATATGCTTGCTGAAACCAAACTTTTTTCCCCCTCATTTTATCCTGAGAGCAAACAGTAAATATTTACAGTATATTATAAGCTGTAACTTTCTATTTGTCACATTTATGATGCTCCCAATGCTGAACTGCTAGTCAACAAATCTAGAAAGTCCCATATTACACGAACCAGTAATACTGTAAGTATGCACCTTCACCTTCAGGTGCTTTTTCATTTTAAAATGACATATATGAACACATAGTGTATGTTCCTGTTGTGTTTGTTACTTAGCTTGGCCTCACTTTTTAACTAGGCTTGGAGATAGCTAAATTAAGATTTTTTTACACAGAGTTCTGGGTGCCTGGAGCCTCCTCCTGGCTAGTCAGACTTAAACACTGGAGCATGAACAGTGCACTCCAAATCCCCAAACTTAGTGTATGAGTTGAGAAAAGGAAAGCTTAAATTTATACTGTACCTTAGTGTAAGCGTATAGACAAATTTAAAGACTAAAAAAATGTAACTGGTACCAAGCAAGATAATTAGTATTTTAGGTTTCACTGAGGTTCCTTCCTTTTCATCAGGAAATATAAACAGACAAATTTGTGTCTGATGAGATATTGAGAATTCGTTCATTAATTTTCTATAATGGAAACTTTGAAACTAAGAGTGCAAGTCAAATCACAATTTACATTAATGCACTTGTTCTAATACATTATTGTGAATGTGGTGGATCAGCCGTTAAGGATTTGAACTACAATATAAGCAGGTAGTTGGTTTAAATGTCTGGACAAACAGACTACCATGAGTAGGATCTTGAGAAAGAAACATAACTGTTACCTGCTCAACTGTATGTTGTTTTGGATAAAAGTGTCAGCCATGTGAGCAAATGTAGTGGATTGTAACAAAAAAATAGTCTAACAGTTGATGTGGCTTTGTGAGGATGGTGAGGGAATAACTCACTTACTGTAAGTGCACTTTTTCAGTCTAAGAGCTTAAGAGGTCCATCATAACTATGAGAAAGTCCATAATGATTTGCTTTGAAGCAGACATATATCTCTCTCTCTCTGTGTGTGTGTGTGTGTGTGTGTGTGTGTGTGTGTATGTGTGTGTCTAGAAGATAACAGTCAGTACCTAGTAAGCAAACACCTTCTAGATCATGTCTAAGACCACGACTTCCACATCATTTACTATGCACAGCTGTTTTGCTTGATGGCTCACTAATGGTTTAGACTTGCGTAAGAACACAGTCAATACTGGACATGTGCACTGATAACATGATGTTCATTTAAAATGGATCACCGCCTCACGTGTATTAGAATGATTTTGATAATGCTGTTGCTATGTGGCTTTAAAGCCACAACAATGGTGAAAATATTTCAAGAACTAACAATTCTTAACTGATCCAAAATAAGCTATACAGTATGTTCAAATTCCGATTCTTCGTTCATGAAATAAACTGGGTTTCTTAATCAGTTTATCAAAGGTGCAGTTAAATCTGTCATTCATCATTCATTACTTGTGAACATTACTGTTAATTCTGAACTGATATTTTGAGTTTTGTTCAGTTTTAGTGAAAAAGTAATGAATGTCATTTTCTAGGAATATTTCATGACATGTAATAGTCAAGAAGAGTGATGTGTCCAGATTAGGGATGTACCGATACCACTTTTTCTCTTCCGATCTGATTCCGATACCAGCGTTTGCCAGTATCGGCTGATACTGATCCGATCCGATACCTTCTTTTTTACCTTTAAAACTAAAGAATGTATACAACTCGCTTAGTTATTAAGATTTATTTGTTTCTGGCAAAGAAATACAAAAATGCCCATATTACTGGATGAAAAATGAAAACACAAGAAACCTTAAAAAAGTATTCATGCAGTAGCAGACAGTACTTTTAACAGTTAGTGGTATACCAATCAAGCCATATGTACTGCAATTATTCAATTATTTTCTGAAGTAAAGGCAATATTTTAAAGTGAATCTTAAATTAGAACTCTTGAAACACAATGCAAAATGTTTTAAACAGTAAACCTTGCACTCAAATGAGCGACATGTTTAACGCGCTGAGGTAAATGGAAAGGACGCCTGCTAAACTTGGCTGTCTGTCACAGGCGGTAGTGCAACATAATTCCTATAAAAATTATTATATTTATTTACATTAATGTAATTTAATATATACAAGTGTATTTTTCTTATAAGTTCAAGCAATAGTTAGTTAATTGACATTAATCAACCACCACGGGCATCTGCATCGGAAGTAAATAAAAAGTGGGCGTGTCCTGTCCCACACACATATATATATAATGGTTCCGACGCCCATGGATTTCAGGAAGCAGGAGCGTGGTCAATGCTGTAGGTAAAACGCGGAATGGAGTTTAATTTATTAAGGCATTCCTCAAGCGGAATGGATTCGACTGGCGACTCCCATGACCACGGGTATCGGATTTGGATCGGTCACGCAACACCGATACCCGATCCACTCAAAATGCTTGGATCCGCGCTGATACCGATCCAAAATATCGGATCGGTACATCCCTAGTCCAGATACAAAGCAGATATATTAGCAACCCAAAGTTATTTCTAAATTATTTTCTAATAACAGCTCATACTGGTGTAAAATATTCATTTATTCAACTTGAGTTTTCATATTTGTTCTGGTCATTGTCACAGTGGGCTCTTATGAACCTCTGAAACAAGGCGGATGGATGAGGCACAATTCCATTGCAGAACACACACGCAAACACACATACGTTCAAAGACACATTCACACCTAATTCCAATGTAGCACAGTTATTTTTTTGAGAATCAAGAGGGAACCAATTCAGACACATGGAGAACAGGTACAGAAATTACACCCAGTGCATAACCTGAAAGCAGGGGTTACCGTATGGATCTGTAAGGTGTCAGTGCTTCTTGCTGCACCAATGCCTCATCCATCTGCCATTTAATTGTGCATGTGACTGTAAACTGAGGACAATGTTATGCTGAACTTTTCCTGTTTTAATCCTGTCCTGCAGATAGTCTTCCGCAAGATCAGTGATGTAAAGCGTGAGGAAGAGGAGATGCGGAAAAGGAAGGATGAAGCCCCTCTCAACCTTCCACCAGATCATCCTGTGCGGCGTCTTTTCCAGCGTTTCCGTCAACAGAAGGAGGCACGGATGGCAGCAGAGCGAGCTGATCAGGGTGAATTGGACATAGAGAAAGGTTCTGTCCTGATGGAGAAAACTATGGTCCATGAAACCAATGCTACAACCAGTATCGTCACGGTGACAGAGAGCCCTGCCACACCTGACGTCCCTTCCCCCTCAGATTCTTCAGATCCTGCTCAAAGGACCCAAAACCAAGCTAAACTTCATGCTTCTGTAGGTCACGGTGTCAACCAAACAGGAAGTAAATCCACAGAACCTACTAAAGCCAAAGCTTGTGGTAGATTTAAGGAAGCCACGGGGAAGGCAGATCTTTCCTGGAGTGCCATTTCCAAAGCTGAGTCCATGGAGACCCTTCCAGACAGGACTAAACTGCAAGAAGAGTTGTCACTAAAGAAGACAGACTCATGCGACAGCGGCATCACAAAGAGCGAGCTGCGACTGGACAATGTCGGCGAAGGAAGTGCCCGAACCCCTCAGGAACGGAGCCCCATGCAGGCTGAGGGGAAGCGAGCTTTTTATCCTATTCCTGAACACAACCTGCAGGCATCTTTGCTAGAGCTAAAGCAGGACCTGAGAGGAGACATCCACTACTTGAGCAACCGCATGGCAGTCCTGGAGGCACAACTAGCTGAGATGCTGCAACTTCTCAAAGAAAGGAAGACTTCAGGATGCTCACACCTGTATGAAATATCACGACCTGGGACTCCAGATTCAGACAAGGATAACGACATGTTCTCGTAAACAGCCGTTCTGTGAATAAGGTGTGACGGTGACACTTTATCTGTGCATTTAGAGATACTGTATGATCCATGGGGTGAGTGCTGAAATGTACAATTTTAGCATTTTACTAGAGGTTTTCTTCTTAGGGGACGTATGGAAGGCCATGCTAACTATTTACTGAGATGTGGCCTTCATTTGTGGGTCTACAGGACTATTCATCCATACATTGTAAAACAATTGTTAACCTTTGGTTACAATATCAAATCTTTTTTTTTTCTGATTTAAAAAACTTGTTTTAAGGATGATGCAAGATATCATTAATTACATCCTCTCTGTTTTTCAGCTTCATGCATTTTACTGTCAGTTGGACCTACTCGGTTAAAAAGGCAATATTAATAATTAAGAATAATAAAATATATATATTTTCACATGTATTACACTCAGCAGGTAAACGATGTAGCAGTGAAAAGAATTTCTCTGTTACAGAAATGAATGTCATTCATTGTCAAATGGTTAATGCATGGCAGATTTTTCTTTAATAGAAAGCAACAAAACAACATGATTTCAGGGTATGTAGCTGGTACTGTCTTGTGACCTGTCAATCCTCCAAAACTAAGACATACAAATGGAATTTTTAAAGATGTGGTTTCTTTAGATTTTTGTTTGTAAGACAACATATAAACAAAAAAGAGCAGCATCATATATTGATCAAAAGTTCCAAAAGGTTGAAATTTTTTTACAACACACATTTAATAGGCCCATCTAAAAATATAATTGAATGTGTTTTCATCACTGTAAACATATCAAATATCTGAGATGCACTAATAAATAAATTACTAAAATTGAATTGATTAATCGAAAATAACTAATAAGGCGTATAAGCAATATGGCGATTATATTCTTGCTAATAAGCATGCTCTGGTGGTAACAGAAATGAAACTATGCATGGATGAGGCTTAGCTTAGTCACAGTAAATACGCATGTGATTTGTAATTATGCACTCAAGTCTTTTTTAACATGCTAACACAATCATCATGCTTTCTGTTACCCCCCTGCTTGACCTCCCCTACCCTCAACGACAACCTCCCACAAACTTTCAGGGCGCCTCTGTTCTTTTTTACAGTATATCTTTTTTGTTTGTTTTCATGTAACTTTGCAAAGGCTTTTTTCTTTTATCAAAATCAGTTATATTTGTATATGGATTGCTAGTGCTTTTGAAAAATTGCTAATTTTGCACTTAAAGTCTATCTAAAGCAGTTTTATATAATAATTAATATGAACACAAGATGATCAAGTGTTTTGGTCCGTGTGTTGATTTTTTTAAGTGCTCTGGATTGAGGTACCTTTTGAATTGTTCGTTTTAAATGTATCATTTGCCTGAATATGTGGCTCACTGCGAAGCACACCACAGTGTTCTCGGTTCTATCATCCGAGCCCTGCGTTCCAATACAACGCTTAATATCCCTTTACAGTACACGAAACATGATGTAGCAGCACAATTTGGAAGCAAGAAAGCTTGAAGTGATTAAAATAAATGTCAGGACTCCCTTTTTTGGAGGAGAATTCCATGATAGGGTGAAAAGCAATCACACCAATGGGAAAAAAACCCCTTTAAATACAATATTGCTTTTTAATAGAAAAGCAAATCCCTTGTCACATTTCTCCTGAATCACATGATATCTTTATTGCCATCATGCTTTTACAGAATCACATTGGTGAAAAAATATTTATAGTAAACACACAACTTTGCTGTTTTATATTTGCCTACAGTACATGCAGAAAACGTTACATACTGAAAAGCAACACCTGCACTACATTGTTCTCATGTCACTTCACTTCGCATTATAAATTGAATGCAACTCCTTGTTGCGTCACATTTTTTCCATCAGTGTATGGAAGTGGTGCTGCACTGAAATGCAGTCATTTAGTCTGTTTGCTGCTGTGGCTGGACATGAGCATGATATGAGCAGGAAATGACATGCATTTCTTCCAACTTCAGTATGTATAGAAAGTTATATTAACTAATTAACTTAAATTAAATTAGCTCGCAAAGTAATGCAATGTGAGGTATCAGGTGGAAACCATGAAAAACACAACGTAAATGTTAACTAAATTGAATATTATACAACCATTAACAATCATGCATTTTTTAATCATTTAAGGCCAAATTTATTAAGAGATACATATTATAGCCAAACACTTATAAGTTTAGTAGGTGTGCTGAGTGATCAAGACCGTAACTGTAAATGAACACAAACACACTTTGCCATATTAACACATGACTGCTGCATTATAAACTCTTTTTTAGCATGTTTTTTTTGTCAGAGGATTAACATATAAATCTAATATATTTGTCACAGCATTTGTTATTAGGGTTTTAGGATTGAGCAAGCTGAACATCTGAAAAAAAAAAAGAGTTGTAAAAACATTTATGAACTGTGCAGGAGTGGAAACTTCATGTCTGATTACATGAATCTCAGCTGCAGTATGCTGGATCGGTCCTGAAAGCTAGAAAGGGAACCGTGCCCAAGAGCACCGTTTGTTTTAGGGCTCCAAATTGGATTGGGCTTCCTCCAATAAATGTATAATAATGTGACCTGGCAGACAATATCCTCAATACAGGCTTTTATTGATCATTGTCAGTTACACTCTTTTACAATGTTACAATATAAAATTCGATTCCTGTAAATGTAAATGCAATGAGGCAAACGTACATAAAAGTATTGGTGCTACAAATATAAGGTACAGTGTGAAAAATTCAATACAGTTTGCAACAGTGCAAAATGTTAGTTGTTATACAGTTACAATCCTATAAAACTCTGTCCTTAATGTTTTTGGCATTTTAAAAAGGATTGCATCATTCAGTCTTTTCCTGAAGTCTACAGCTATCTAAGCTTTACTCAAGCTGCCAAGACATCATAAAGTATTTAAACAGACTTTAATGGAGATGGAAATGGAGGAGGAAGTCAGCACGGGAGTGTTAAGCAGTGCTGAAACGTAGGGCTCGTCACATGACTGTTTACATGATCATGAGTGGGGGAACTTGCAGAACCGTGCCGTACGTACACTCTTCGAGCTCGTAGGCTTGTCCTGGTGACTAAACCTTTTCTTTTCAGTGAGACTTCAAACAGAATCTAAGGGCATTAGCTATCCAAAGAACCCTCAATGAACAATGTTAAGACTGCTATCGAGATCCACTGTTTGAAAAAGCAGTGATTAAGAATGTGAAAAAAGTCAATGTGTATTAGTTTGATGAAAGAAATCTTGAAAAATATTTTAATATATATCGGAATGTTTCAGGAAATGTTTGTAGCAAAGAGTAAAATATCAATTTGTATTTTTCACAGCAGAATGATTAAACTGTAAATTTACAGTGTTGTAGTCATTATAGACTGTAAATGGGTCCAGAAAATATGCCAGATTGTCAGATAATGAGCCCAAAGACAGCTGAGTTGCACTTTGGTGTGTTTTCCAAATGCATTTTATGAGTTGCCTTTTCACTAAACGAAACCGAAGCATCATTTTATGTATAAACGAACACAGCACATACATTTTACAATTTCAAGAGCATTTTTACACAGAAATGGAAAAGGAATGGTATTTTCCTCTTGCTGCTTAATCACTGCTTCATTCAACAGACTCTTTATTCAGAGATATAAATAAAGAGCTGACTTATCTTGAGTTCTTGCGTCTCATTATGTCATTCTCACACAAAACTTTTGTAAAAAAAAAAATAAAAAATGTCTATAACCTGTCTATAAAACCTCCAAATGTATAAACCAAAAGCACAAGGATGCAGATTGTTCATGCAAAATGAAAAATGCTCAAATGAACGATTTTGTATTTTGGAATTATCTGAATATTTGTTCATTAAAGGAGTAACATATCAATTCTGTATTCATTCTGTAAACAAACCAGTTCACATGAAGTGCATGAAGATAGCAATGAGACAACACATTAGAAATTACATGTCACAGCCTGAAGTCAAGTCCAGTCAAAAGTCAAGTCAAGAAGCTTTTATTGTCATTTCGACCATAACATTTTGATGCAGCACATAGTGAAATGAAACAATGTCTCCAGGACCCTGGTGTGCTATAAAGACACAGACACATAAGACAAATACACAGATACAAAGCTAAAAAGTGTTACTAACCTATTAACATAAAGACACTGTTAGTGTAAAGAGACAGTGTAGACAGATCATAAAATACACCACAAGGCAGAAACATAAAATAGACGTTTTTGTTGTTGTTAAATATTGATATCATCTCAAGCAGTTAAGGCTCTGTGTTGTTGATTGGAGGATCAGGGTTCACATCCCAGCCCCTTAACCCCTTCCTGCTCCAGGGGCGCTGTATCATGTGCTATGACCTCAACCTCCAAAGTTGGGACAAGTGAAGAAAGAATTTCACTGTGCTGTAAAATGTGACAAAACAAAAGGCTTCTATTTTAATACACATCTTTTTGAATTTGCTGTTACTATGGAAACAATAATGCATAAGAATGAGAATATTAATATAAACCTATCATTTATTTCACAGCCAGAGCTACCAAAGCAGTCATGCTGTTATAGAATCAACTCTGTTTGATTTGAGCATCGAACAGTACTGATGATGATCAGAGTTAAACCTGAATGTATGGCCAGTAACAGGTGCACTACTGTATATGTCTCTGCACTTGTTGTCCCTGTTCTTGTGTGATTGCCAGTGTAGTTTAAGTAGCTCTATTTTCTCTGATGGCTACAGTAATCTGATTAAAGCCACTGAGCCCGTCTCATCTGCCGAGTGTTCTGGGGCAGACATCTGATTAAACTGAGAGTCGATGTCTCATACTAATCACCTGAGTCTCTCTGGCTTTAATTATCACAGTCTAAGACTCCCTTAATTACATTCAAGGAAAGGTAAACTAAAATCATGAGAAGTAATGGTTGCACAAAGGTTTACCACATGTCCTAACCTTGACATTGACAGACATTGAAGACAGTCTTATGTTAGGCTAACCAGATCTTATTAATTTCTTTACATCTAATCAATCTTTTTAGGTTATTATACTTTCACAGTTATTACAAATTTATAAAACTGTTCTTTAAAGAATTCAGTAGTGGACAAATCAGCAGCAAGGACAGCAGATTTTCTATTTGTTTTTTAATTTGAATTTGCCTGTTTTTTGTAGGTTATTATGTATCTACCAGAAAAAGAAAATCATTCTACTAATTATTGACTTACAAAAAAAAAAATATTTCAGAAGGTAGCTATATTTAAACGCGAGTCATTTAGCCTTGGTGTGTCGAATGTCAGTTCTGTAACTGTAGCACAAGCTACTGAATCTTACTGCTTGCTGCTCTACACCCGCTGACTGAGGCACGTCTCAGTGATGGTAGAGTTTTATACTATCCATATTAACTCAGCAACACTGCAATAAAAACAACAACAACAGCAACAACAACAACAACAACAACAACAACAACAACAACAACTAAAAGCAGTCTTGTATAGCTCACTGATAAGGCTCACACTCAACAGTCACTTCACTTGTGACACAACACATCATCTTATATCTAAAATATTGGCAAGCTGAGTTTCAGCGAAAACATGAAACACTACAATAGCTATAATAGAAAATAATCTTGTTTGCGTCTCTTAGTCTGAATGCCCTTTACTAGCTAGATCACCATACATTATTACACTATGTTATCCACCACTCATAAACTTAGCAAATTAATTTACTGGGATCACATTGCAGCTTTAACTTGCCTGATTTAATAGCTATGAATCTATGTCTATATCTATTTTTCCATCTCTTTAACTACAAAATAACTTCATCCTCCATTATCTATATTCCAAGCCACCATTTTATCAGGAAGACCAATAATATAGTTCACTTCTTAAGATGCTTAATACTTTACTTGTACCAGCACCACATGCTACAAATCTTAATGTTAATACGTTGTTGTTGCAAAGGGATTTTTAAAAAATCATACTATACTATATAGATACACTTTTTACAACGTTGGTACAACAGACAGATTGCCAGTCCTAATCTTTCCCCATCCATAAAAAAACGGCACCACCATTAGACATAACACTAATTTCCCAGAGCAGTGGGTGTGCATGCATTTCATCAGTGTTGCACGGAGTTTAAAAACACTGAATATTTGACATATTGGCCAATTAATTAGATACACCTACTGTAACTCACCCGGGTGTACAGAGTGTATGATTGTTTAGAGAGAGTGCAACATATCTTATTTGTCCATGCTCAGATTGCTTTCTCAGCTCAGTGACATTGAGGTGTTTAAATACTCTAGCACTGTTGTTAACCTGATTTCACTTTCATTTCTGTTCTGAGAGCCATTCACCACCTGAACAACATTGGTCATGACAGCTATTCCTAATATTTTCTGAAGACTGTAACAGTCATATATTCAGCATGATTATTAATACATTTATCTTCTTAATAGTTTCAACCAGTTCAACTTCTTTTTTTAATGAAAGAAAGAGTAAACTGTGTTTTTATAAAAGAAGCTGGATTTCAGAAGATTGCGTATAAGTTACATATTAAGTGGATTACATCCAATGAATGAACTGATGTGTAGAGTGTGCAGTGATTGTGCTGGAGAGGAAACAGCATTCAAAGCACTTGAGAGAGATTATCAAAGCTTCATCATGTGAAATGACAGCTGGTTGTCACTCACATTTTCAATCCTTAAAGGTTTTTTTTAAACCATCTTTAGTTCATTTTATCGCTTGATCACTGATGCACATACTGTGAAATGTGCTACTTTCTATTTCAAAAATATCAGTTTTAATACACAGTCAAGCATGAACAAAGAACCCGTTAAAACACATCACACAGTATGTAGTTCCCCATTCAATACAAACAAAAAACTTCACTCACAGCTGCACATGGAATATGGAATATGTCTAAATAAGAATTATATTTTGAATCCTCTCTCACAAAAATCTTAACCCTTTTTAACTCTAGTGGTAATAGAGAATTGCATGTACAAGGACTGCAGTGTCTTTGTCCTGCTCCCATTTGTTGATCTGCAATGCAGTGCCAATGTCCCACCATACTTCTATGCCTTGCCTCACCTCCCCTCCCATTCTCTCATTCTCATTCTCATTCTCTCTCTCTCTCTCTCTCTCTCTCTCTCTCTCTCTCTCTCTCTCTCTCTCTCTCTCTCTCTCTCTCTCTCTCTCTCTCTCTCTCTCTCTCTCTCTCTCTCTCTCTCTCTCTCTCTCTCTCTCTCTCTTTGCAGTAGTAAGCCCCATTGAGTGCTGCAGATGGGAGACCAACCCTGGAGCATCCCAGAGCCATGGCTTTCTTTGGTGGATTAATGTTACATCTCCCCCTACAGTGAAGGGAATTCACTACAGCTGCAATTACCTTTTTATTCACTCACTCACTCACTCATTTTCTACCACTTATCCGAACTACTCGGTCACGGGGAGCCTGTGCCTATCTCAGGCGTCATCGGGCAACGAGTCCTATTTATTCTATTTTTTATTTTTTTTAAAATATTTATTAATTTATTTCAAACTATATTAAGTGTAAAACACTGAGTGCAGATTTAGCCAGACTGACTATTGAAATTGTTAGGAAGTCTTCTGTTAAGGGATACTTGGGGTCTCCTGAGATGTGGATGGGGTTTCAGGAGATTAAAATGTTAATTTATAATTCGTATAATAATAATGTATAGTTCTATGGATTTTGAATTTAATAATATTTGTGAGATCATATGGAGTAGTAACACATTAATTTAACACATCTATTAATTGTAGATGTTGTAAAAGAGCATAGACCATGAAGCTTTCAGTGTAAAATAGGCAACGTAAAGTTCATGCAATATGTGACCTTCACTATCCTTATAAACCTCAAGATTTTAGAATGGTTGAATATATAAATACAGTATGGTGAGATTGTTGTCTTTACATATCCCAAAATTGTGAAGATACTTGTCTTAGACAGCTGGGTCAGTTACGATATGGTCCCTGGACCAGCGAGACAAAAAAGGGGCAGTCATGACCTTCTGGTCACTTGCATGAAGGTATAATATAATGCTACTATCAGTATCGGTATCTGTTCACTACTCTAAATAATGTGAAGTGGGTGTGGCTTAACTAGAACTTTCTTGTAAACAAGACTGTTTTTTAAATTCTGCTCATGCAGATATATTAAAAAAGAATAGTGCACGTCTTAATTGTATCTGTATTCATTTAGAACACATTATCTGCTAATAATGTATTCATATTCAGATATATCCCTAATGTCATTTAAGCTTTTGAGCTGTTAGGCTGTTGGGAATTTTAATAGCTCGAAGATGGCTAAATAAAAAAAATATCTTATTAAAAAAATAGAGATTACACAATAACACTGGTCTGGTTTTATTGTTATGTTGCCTTGGTGGGGAGTGGTGCTGGTTGATGTACTGATCGATTGCAAAGCTTTTATTTGTAGTGACGGAAGGGTGTTTTATTTTTTATTCTGTTCATGCGAATAATTTTCTGGTACCTAAATGGAATAGTGCACTTCTAATCTGCATCTGTATTTGTTTAGAAGAAATTATTTGTTAATAGAGTATTCCATATTCAGATATGTCCCTAAAGCCCTTAATTTGAATTTAGAGCTGTTAGTAAGTTTAATAGCTTTAAGCTGTCTGAATAGAAAATGTCTTATAACAAATGTAAATGTCTATGTTTTAAATGGAATGAGTATAAAGCAGAAGGCTTTCTTTTTACTGAAGTCAAAACCTCAAATGAAGAAAAACTTACCAAATATACAGAAACAATGTAATTGTACTTTGTTATCTCAATCACTGTTAAAATGAACGTTAAGATAATATAAATGACTGAAAATATTTATAGGAATTTGTTTCAGCCATGTAGCACATTGGGAGATTGGCTAACCTCCCTCTGCACTGTCAGAGCAGCTTTTTTTTAAACTGGTGCCATGCTGGATGTCGTAGAAACAGGCGGGGTGGGCAACCTGATTGGTAGAGAGATTGGAATCATCCGTTTTTGCCCAGAGGGAGAAGTGCTGAGTGGACCCTACTTTTTAAAAAACACCTCCCCTCCCCTTCCCATCAACCCCACCCACCCCCACCCCAATGTACCTCATGGACTTCATGGCCTCCTATTATCCAGCAGATTTGTTTTTCTCATCCTGGTTGAACTTTCTAGTCAGAGAGTAAAAAAATCTCCATTAGGATCATACATGTGCCTTAGCAAGGACGCAGGGGGTATAACCTAACAAATGTGTGGGGTCAATTGGTAAGTACTAGAGTCCATTTTCTCTTTCTTATATATTATATTTGAAAATATACTGTATGTATATATATATATATATATATATATAAATATATATATATATATATATATATATATATATATATATATAAATATAATAAGCAGAAAAATATAAAGCTTTGTACTGAAATTTGGATTGTAATTTGGTGTGAATGCAATCAGATTGAATGGAATGGACCTGTTTGAATTGATCATTACAAACATGAAACTATTCAAGTATATTTGGGCTTCAGGTGCTACATTAATTTCTGCATGTATTTGTTTCATTTTAAATGATTCTTGTTTTTAATAACCTACAGTATGGAGACACAGAATTGCAGTATGAATATAAAAAGCAATGTCTCCATAAAGAGTCCTAATTTATTTTTTTTTCAAGAAGAGACAGTTTTGCTAAATATTTGTAAAATCAATAAATAAGCAAATTGCTAAAGGCTGAAAAAAGCCAATAAGAACCAGGAAATCAAAAGTTATTAAAAGTTCTCTGGAAAAGAAGGAGAGACAATAGTATCACTGAGCTCTAAAGAATCCAAAGTTAAATGTTACTTAAGGATATAAACTTGTTTGATATTTCGGTCAATGTGGATGAGGGAAAAGGGATTATGTGTGTGTGTGTCCCGACCAGGACCAGGTCCAAAAAAAGAGGTTGACATGGAGCTCCTGAACTGTTAAAATTCATTTTGATGGATTTGAGAGGACACCCTTGTGCACCAAGGTGGTATTTGACTCATTAATTGGAATTAAAAGGAAAAAGTGGAAGAGGCACAATATAGTCAAGTCATTTGAACTATCCAAGATACACACTAATGATTTCTCTCCAAAGAGCAAAATATTCTACACAAATTTTCCCTGACCTCATATCAACCCCTTTTCTCATGACAGACCATGTCTTGAAATGTAGAACTAAGCAAGAAAAAAAACCATGGCTTCTTCACAATGCTGCTCTCACAACATTTACCATGAAGCCTGCGAGGGACACAACAATGGCTCCAGCAAGGCCATGGCACATCTAAACATTGCTAGATCTCTCTGCTAGTGCATGACCAGCAAAAGTTGAACAATTGGAGGTTTTCCTTCCTGTTCAGCAGTCAGAACTTGTGGAGCTGCGGCAGCAAATACATCTATAAATGGAGTGACATTGAGTAATGTGATAAAACCATCAACAAGACTGCTATTTGCTAAGAATGGGAAAGTGCTTGTGGTCTGAAGGTGCTGCTATTCAGGAGACTAAAATGATTATGTTGCTTCGTTGGGGAGTGATACTGGTTGGGGTACTGTCCTGAAATTTGAGTGAGATACAGACGGGGCTATTACTGTAGGACAGCGCACAACATTGTACATCATGAAGCATTATTGTAAGGACAATATGTACAGCCCTTAACCCTCAATTGCTCAGGTGTATAAACTGAAATAAAAATGTAAGTCACTCTGGATTAGAGTGTCTGCTAAATGCTGTAAATGTAACTGTACGGGCAGTTCATGTAACACTTAAATTACTTTGATTAATTTTTACAGCATCAACACAGTCGGAAAAAGGTATTAAAAAAAGGACAGAAAGACACGGAAAAAAAAAGTATGTAACAAGTAATGAGATGGCTTTTAAGATGCTTTTGACAAGAAAAAAGAATGTTTTGGAAGTTCCTACTGTACTCCCAACCACCAAAAAATGTGAGTTGCTCTTATAGGAAAATTCATCAACAACGTGGTGACGTGATAAGGCCCAATAAGAAGCAGAATTACCGTAACTGGTGATCATTTTCCATTGTGTTTTAATCCGCTTATATCACAGGAATATATGGGTACATTTAATGTTGTGGAACTTCAGTAAAACACATTAGTTCCTGTCGTCACTTATATTATATGGACTGTAAAGCATTGTTCCCGCACCTCTCGCTTAAAATGAATAAGATCCCTGAAGAATTTATGATGTCTGTGTTGTCCTTCCAAAAATGCCAATCTCACAGAAAAAGGTCCAAAAAAATCAATTTTTAAAATGTTTATGTGCATTATCTGCCATACAAGTCATGGCAAATTTGCCATGCAAATTGTTTCTATAGAAATGCTAGAATAATACAAAAAGAGAACGACTGTGATTTGTCTTGTCACTGAAACTACCCATGGAGCTACTTTTGTAGAGTATTAATCAACACACTCTTCTTGATAAGACACTGCCTTGATCATTTTTAACATCATATTTTAAAAGTGGATCATTTAAACATGCAGAAAACTAGGATGATGTTTGTCTTCTCCATGATATAAGTAAAGATGTCCTGTAGCTTACTGGGCCTATGGCTTGTTAATGTAATTAACTAAATGACTCCTACTACAGTAATACTTCACCAACATGGTGATATCATCATCATATATTACAGTGGGACATGCAGAGCTGACGAGGAGCTCCAGGGTTTTGCCAGGATATTAAACACAATAAACTAGCCTAATTTCATGTGCAATGTATTTCCAGAAGAGAATGTAAATGTATATCCATTTTAATACTCAGTAATTGTAGCTATTTATAAATAGCTTTTTTAATTTATAAAAAATTTAATTTTTAATTTAATTTATAAATATATTTATATAACCACTGCAAATAGGATGAAGTGTTAAAGAGATGAAAAAGGTATGCCTGACTCGAATCACGTTTCATGGCAATAAAACAAATCCAAGGTTAAAAAAGGGTGGAAATATATCATGTTGTATGTGTTCATTACAGTAAAAGCATTCACTTTTATTTCACTGCTCTTGCATGAGCTACAATCCACTACAATCAGCAGCCACCCAAAACAAACCCTTGAATACAAAGTATAAAGAGCATCTATTATCGTCTATTATCATCTATAGTATAATGTAAATGAATAATATAAATTTTTTTGTTCTCGTCACCATGACAGACTTGCCAATTGTTCTCTGTTTAAGGTTTCCCAAGGGGGCGCTACTGAGGAGCTGGCTGACCAAGTCTCGACCAAGACTGCTGCTGCTTATCGCTGGCTTGAAGAGGCCTCAAGTCACCCTAATGAGAAGGAAACGAATGAAGCGCACAAAAGTAGCAAAGGCCACGTAAGCGGTAAATATGGCTATTTGTGCATGTCAGGGTAAAGTCTAGCATCAAACCCAGAGCCTTTTATACCTATATCGTATTTAACAACCTAACGAGGCCAAACCGGCGAACACTATTTCTTCAAATGAGACATGTTTCAGGATCAACGCTCCTATTAGCTTATTGCTAGGTGATGTGATTTATGTGCACCAGTTACTTCCTCCACTCCTATGTTGTTTGAGAATCTTCTTTGCAAATCAAAGTTACTATTTAAATGCATTGCAGTCAATAAAGTGAAACATTGTGTGTGATAAGTGTGACACACTCATGCTTTGGGTGGGTACAATCCAGTCAGTAATGTTTATTAACATACAGTATGTGTATGGAAAATACACCTAGGTGACACGTCCACTGAAAAAGATGCTGGAAATTCAAAGGGAAAATTTTAACTTATAAAACCAGACAAAGATGTAGAACATGGGGGTACTGAGGGTAATACTACTACTACTAATAATAACAAAGTGCATTTCATTTATATGCTGCTTAAAATCCTAGCACGCCTAATGTAAATTGCCTTCCTGCATCCCTGAAACCACATCTGGACAGCTGGTTAATCTTGTTTCTCACCATAGCAGCTGTTAGCCAATAGAATGTGATTACATGAAATAAGGACAGAGTTCGTTTGATGGCGATCGTTTAACTGCAGTTTTTATTCTCAGTTTGCAGTTTGTTTTATACTCAATATGCAGTTTTTTTGTGATTCCTGCACAAATCAATGTTACTTGAAATGCATACTGCACTCATCTGTGCTGTAGGAGTGTTGCGAGTGTGTTTAACACATCAATAAGCGTTTTAAATATTGGGTTCAAACCCAGAATCCTTCACCAATAGTTACGCTTCTGTGATTGTTGCATCTGAAAGAAAATGTGCATCCAAAAAAAAAATAAAAATATCAGAATATTACTAGGAAACCTAAAGTTACAGACAATTTAAATCAAATCTGTTGGCAAGGTATACATGAACTTGGCCAATCAGGTATCAGTCCAGTATATCCAACCACTGTGTTGAGGAAGGATTGGTGTACTGTATTTGGTGAAACATCCCCATAATTTAACTTGTCTTCTGGACACAACAGCAAAAAAAGTAAGATTTCCAAATAGTGTGGAGGGATGAAAATCAGACCTGGCAGCTGTGATTTTGATGCAGCAACACATCCTATTTGAAGAAATAAGATTCACCAAGTAAATGATGAAAAAAAAAATGAATCAGAATGGTGGAACAAACAAGAGGATATGCTCTTCTGAAAAAATTGGATCTCAAAATGAGTTGTGGAACAATTGGTCCATTGGAAGAAAACTAATACTTGTCAAAAGACACCACTTGTAATGTTTGATAGACTGCGAGAACTCAATGTCTCTTTCTTCGGCTTCAATAACGACAGTAGGACGATCAGTAAAAAATCGCTTAGTTATAAGTGTAAGAAATGTTAGTCTGGACCCAATTAAGAATTATTGAATGATGTTTTAAGCGTTCAATAGTGACATCATTTCATATGTACAGCTAATAAAATGATTGGGTTTAACTAGAATATAATTTTTTTTTTATTTTTTAAATAAGACTTAATTCTACAACTACACTATATTTGGTCAGTTTACTGATGGGTTTACATCTTGGAATTAAGGTATGTGCATTCCTATTTCTCAGTGTCAGCCTTTTCTCTTATTTTATAAGATGCATTTTTAGAGTGAATGTTCCATCAGAAATGACACTGTTACAGGAAGGTAAAATTTCAAACTTTTTCTGTCACAGAATCAGCAATCGCTTACCGCATTTCAACTGAATCCTTCACCTGGAGATCAGCACTGCCTACAGTAGAAATGAAAGAAGCTCAAGACACAGAGGACCTAATTTACCAATCTGTGTCTTCTCGACGAACTAAAACCCACAGCAAACCAAAGCAAGGATGGAAAGCAAGGGTTTCACAAAGGTCCAGACCTCCTGGCTAAAAACGGCCAGTTTGTAGCCTATATCCGGCCATCTGTAGATCCCTCCTCTTTAAAAATACACGTGTTATGGTTAATGATGCTATGCTGGGTGTGACTATATATTCTTTTTCATTGTAGTGACAAACACTCGGTTGAACAGAAATGCTTTCTATTCCTTCGATTTCCTGTCAGAATTTTTTTTTGACTTGTTCTGATTGTGTGAGTGAATTTATAGATGAGAAATATTTTTAATAAGTGCACATTTTCCAGGTAACGACTTGTTACGATGCCTTGCACAAGTATCCAGCCCCCCTCTTGAACTGTCTTACAACTTAATGTGTGACGTATCATTTTTTATTTTACCCAGTAACTGACTTTTGGCAGAAAACCTTCTCTCATAGGTGTGCCAGATTCTCTCAGTTCTTAATAATGGTTTTCATGGTGCAGTGTGGCATTTATTTTTTTTCCTCACACAACTGCCTTACAGTTTAATCATAACTGGTTGAACACAGCCATCACTAAATACACGTTACTGTGTACAGCATATGGCACAAGTAGAAGTATTTGTTGCAAAGCCTGGACTTAACCAAAGAGCACTACAATTTATTTTATAGAAGCTTGCATGGTTTGAAAGATATGAAATGAACTTCTTCCTGTTTTTTACGTTCTGATTGTCTTTTATCCTTCAGCTTAGCTCCGGCTCCAGCAGAAACAAATGTTTCCTTTCTCAGACTTTACATACATGTACAGACAAATGTCCATCAAATAAACAAGGTAACACTTTATAGTAAGCTGTCCTATTGGTCCTTTGTAAGAATTAAGAATATGTTACAACAACAACATAATGACCAAGAAGTAAAAAAATGACAAATGATTTAAAAACACATGTAATTGTTTATTGCACAATCCTTTTATATTTATTTAAAAATCCAAGGCTATTGCTCAGCATACCCTGACTAAATCATTTGCACAGCAAATTAAACAAATTATCTAATAAATTACATTACCACTTAATATAAAGTGTGACCGAAAATCTATTTAAGCCTGACCGTAAACTGAAAAAGCATGTGTGAGTCAGAAGCTGTTTGTTTACTATTTGATGACGAATGTAATGACGAGGCATGTAAATGGACTGTTAGTTCTCAGATCCTGTATTAGATCATTCTGCTTGCACACCATCAACAGAGAGCACAGAGTTATCCTGCAAACTACATTTGGTAAAAAAGTGAGCAGACTGTGTGACTTTTCCCCAAAAGTGTTGCAAACGTCAGGCCGAGCGTCACAGTAATGATTAACATAAGATTGTGCTTATGGCGCTTGCTAATTTATCAGGATTTTTAATATTTTTTTTAAAGCTGGTCTTATTTCAGGAGAAATGAAATCCAGATAGAAGCGTTAGTTTGTAGTCAGAAAACTTGGTATCCCCTGGCACCGTACTGTACAGAGGGCCTTCATAACACATTCATAAGCAATGCAGAAATCCTGACATTTCACTGAACACAGAAAAGTAACTTTTTAATCTTGCCTAGGTTAAACACCTGTAAAGATCATATGGTAAAAACAATCCAGACGCCAAAAGATGCCTCGCTAGCTGAGAAAATAAATACGTTTCTCAACAAAAACAAGATTGCGTGGTTTACACTAAACATTTTTCTCATTACTAGATTTGAATGATGTAGAACGAGCGTGATCACGTATTAACGTAAACCAGGTACACTGTGAACTCTCGCCAGGATGCTGGAGCCGACTGCAAGTATAATTATATTATTAAATGTAGGTGATTGAAACACGCATGTACAGTAGCACACTGGGAACGTGTCAGTGTTATGGGTTTCATTTTTTTCAGCTCATTTGCCACAAAGCTTGGAGTTAGACTCTCAGATCACACTGGATGTATGTGAACCGATTGTGACAACTGTTACTCAATTTAACTGCCTGGAATTGAAGGACGTATTTGAGCGAGAAATTCGAGTGTTCTTTTTTTGTTTCAGTGCAATGAATATTTTACACTGTGATCAAGATGATGATTACATTCATGACTATTTCACTGAGACAGTTCGTAATCAAATACTGGTGTCAATGTCCTGGGCTTTGGGTCAGCATGAAATCTTTAAATCTAATTTTCTTTTTTCACTTTTCAAAAAAAAGAAGAAAAAAAAGAAAAGGTTATAACTTAGGTGTTTGAGATGCAAAACAGAAACATGCTCTTTCACATTTGGTAGCCTAATGGTTGAAAAAATGGTTGTGCTGAATCAATTCCCAGTAGAGGGAATTCCCTTAAGTGGAAATTAAGCCGTGGAATGTTTCGTAAATTGATTTCGAAGAGTAGTTTGGTGAAATGTCATTTTTCATATTATCTGAAAGTTAATAGAAAGAGATTCGGACCAGATCCGCTCAGAAATAGCAGGCTGTAGAGAATCTGGAACGGCACAGAGATGGAGGTGGCTTGCAGCAGGAAGAGTGATGTGATACGCAGGAGGTTTTCTGCTCAGGTCTGCAGTGCTGGTGTTTGTGTTACTTTGCAGTGAGTTTCTGCTGGATGAGCTTGTACTTGTGCAGCTCCTCCTCGGTTACAGATGGCTGCAGGATGTCTAGGGCCTGGCTGAAGTCCTCAGCACACAGCAAGAGAGGAGCGTCCTCTGACTCCAGACCTGGGAAAAGACGAGACAGAAGGAATTTAAAAAAAAAGAAAAAAGAAAAAGAAAGTGACAGAGAGAGAGAGTGAATGAATGAATGAGAAAAGTGAGGAAAATGACTCAATGGATAAGGAGCTGAGAAAGAGAAGGACGTTCTACTGCCTGCAAATAAATGATTTTTTTTTTCCCCCTGTTTTCAATAAACTTCCAGGTTGAACGTTTATTTTTTTTTCTGCCATTAGGTTCAACTGGTGCTCGTTCTGAAGCACAATTCTTAAATAAATAAATGTGTGTGTGTGTGTGTATTTCAGAAAAAGGCAGTTAAATCATGTTGATATGAAAATAACATGAGAAAAATATCAGAATTACTCCATTAATATAGCTGTAAAAAAAAGGCTTTTGTATCGATGTTTTCATTGAGCTGTACATGACTACTGAATCAAAACGGCATGATCAGGATGTATTTTATAAAGCCTATTTGTTTCTACAGATTAAAGCTGCTGCTCTTGCCACTGAGCATGTCAGAAACATAACACTGCTCAAGGCAAAATGAAATTAGAAAATGTTATTCCTTCGAATGAAGAAAGTGTGATTTTTTTTTTTGAATACTCTTTATGGCTTGTAATGGATCATAAATGTTAAAAATCAATAATTAACATTAACAATGAACCTTCAGTAACGTGCAAAATCTTCCTCTTAATAGCAGACATCATGGCGTCAGAGCAGAGAGCGTATAGATCGGCTCCCGTCAGCTGAAGTGGACAGCGCTCCACTATATCGGACAGGCTAACACCCGGGTCCACCTTAAACCTAAGAACACACACACACAAGCACACAGATTGCATTCAAACTTGTCCAAGGGTACACAGGGTACACACTAGAAAAAAATATAGTTAACAGGTTTTAGGAAACTTTCTAAAATCTCAGGAGTAATCAGACGTTATTTCAGTGAAAAACTGATCAAGATAAACAAACGGGAAAAGTCGAATGTTTTTAATCGATTAAGGCAGGTTAAAGGAAAAGCAGCAAGTTTTAGAGTGAATTTCAGTACGGTTAAGTCTGTTAGAAGGATTGTGAATACTCTAAATAAAAAAAAACACCGAACTATTTAGATCATGTTGATACAGAAGTTTCACCCTGAATATTTTTAATATGTAGTTAAACGAAAATCCTCGTTCAGAACAGAATATAAATCCAGAACACTGCTGGACTGAAAAAATCATTATTCAGAAATGATCAAAAAAATTATCATTTGCATGCATTTCAATAAATTATGTCTTGGAAAAGCATTGTTTTACATGAGAGCACTCATGAATTAATTAAACATCATGTTTATTGGGTGTATCTGAAAACCGTAAAGGAAAAAGGGAAATATCTGGAATTTTGACTCCAGCCATTTTCAGTCAATACAATTTTCATTCGTAATTATAATGCGTTTATGTGGCACAAAGGATCGATTCCTACCTCCAAAAACCTGCTACTTGTGTCATGAAAAGCGGATTTGGCTTGTGACTTCCTTTTCCGAGCCAATTTAAGCTGAAGTGGCAGCCAGCTCTAATAGTGTAATGCTAATGAGAATGCGTACATTTTATACACAGAGTTTCTACACCCAGTGCTTCATGCTCGCTGTTCAGCTCCTTACCCTCTCAATCCACACACGAAATACACAAAAGAACAACTTTACTATTTGACATTATACCAAGGATTTACGAAAACCATGTATTGCTCAATATTAAAAAAATTCTCAAATCTGTTTGGTGATTGGTTTATTCATTTTCTTTAACAGCATGGCTTGGACAGTAGTGCCAGTGCCATTTACATTTCTGGCATTTAGCAGACACCCTTATATCCAGAGTGACTTACATTTTTATTTCAATTTAATACAACTGAGCAACTGAGGGTTAAGGGCCATGCTCAGGGGCCCAGCAGTGGCAGGTTGGTGGACCTTCCAATCAGTAGTCCGACACCTTAACCACTGAGCTATCCCATCCCTCTGTAGTAACTCCTCATTTACTGAGACTTAGATGGCGGACGTTCCACGTAATCTAATAAACGTTAAAAACTGTGCTGTTTTTTTAATATACATGTAATTGTGATTGTGAAAATATTTATTGAAGAAGTCTCCTGAAACAGCTCGAGTGGAGTCGGAACATTTCCAACACCAGAACATCTTCAGGACAAAGGAGTTAGTTTTGTTTTTTCCAATTTTTTTTTTCATAACAGGACTTGGTGTGTTTTATCTCATTGACATGTGAAGCAGGCAGAAAATGACTAATCCTGGATGTTCTATAAAAAAAAACTTCTTATAGATAAAAACATTCTTTAAGTGCAAATTTTTGTATAATTGGCAAATAGCTGTGAAATAAGAAGAATAAAGCGATTCGGAACATTGTGTTTTTGGAAAATATTCAGATTCGAAATGGTAACAGTAACTCCGCTTTGCCTTGGCCACCTCATGGCCCCATGTAATTATTCGCTTACCATCTTGTCAAACCCTATTCCATACTTACGTAGACCACTCACAATGCAAGCATTTTTAACACAACTATAGAAATCACATTTTTAACATTTGTGTTACTCACTTTCGTAATATAGCCTTGAGCACTTGTAGCTGTGATTCCTTGTCTTTATTAAGGCCAACATATACCAATTTATCAAATCTAGAAGAGAAATAATAAAGTGCAGACTAAATATACACTCAGGGTATCAAATCAGAAATATAGACACATGTGAGGACCTGCTACAGAAGTTAGGTCACTTTACCTGCCGGGCCTGAGCAAAGACTGGTCCAGTAAATCTGGCCGGTTGGTTGCGCCGATCACAAAGACGTCCGTAGATGAATGCAGACCATCGAGCTCAGCTAAGAGCTGTGACACGACCCTGCCAGCATAGCAGACAATCAGAAAACACGTGTCATCCCAGCCCTCTGGGGATGCAGGCCATCTCTGAATCTTGGATTATGTTCTAATGATCCTGTGGCCATCATGTAAATCCAGTTATGATCTTTGTAGTGAAGCATTTATTAAACGTTTGATCCTGAACCATTTCAATAAAGCAGATTTGTGGGAATACATGCTATAAGTAATACAATGTATGAATATAATTAACATAATCTGTTTTGTGAAATGCTCTGGATGTTGTGTTTTGTTTGGTGAATGAGTTCATGAAACAGACCTGTCCATCACCCCTCCCGAGTCTCCGCTGCGACCTCGGTTAGGAGCCAATGAGTCTAACTCATCGAAGAAGATGATACAAGGAGCTGCACTCCTAGCTTTGCAAAACACTTACAGAAACATACAGTGTGTTACTTTTATATTTTCTTTTTAATCCTTGTTTAATGATTCTGTAAAATTTTGGCACAGCAAATTCTAAAAGTCACTTCAAATTAAAGATAAATGGAGCCCTCTGCTGTCAACAAGGTGAACTGCAATGACAATGAAAACAATGACAAGTTCCTTATCAGTCATTCTAACTGACACCAATCCCTCTGAATTAACACACAGCCTGCGAGTTCCCTTTGAAGATGAAACTAATTTCAGGGCCAGAAAAATCTAAACAGAAGTCTAGACTAGCTCAATCAACCACATAACAATAATGATCACAGAATTTCTTTTTTTTTTTATTTGTATGAAAGCCATTTTATTACAAACTGCACCTTTAATCATACTCAACTAATTTATTCATTAAATGTTTGTAACAGTTTCTCACCCTCTCTGATGTTTTCCTCGCTCTGACCAACATACATGTTAATGAGCTCTGGACCTTTGACACTGAAATCAAACACAATCTACGATAAGTGACACCTTGAAGCCCCAAAGAGGTTAAAGCAGGTAGTAATATTTAATACACAACAAACAGTAATGAGACACAGAAGAGTAATGCATGCACTCAGAGGAAAAGGCCCCACCTGAGGAAGGTCATGGAGCACTCAGTGGCCACAGCTTTGGCCAGTAGCGTCTTGCCGGTGCCTGGAGGTCCGTAGAGCAGCAGGCCAGAGCGTCTCAGTCCCACTGAGAGCAGCTCTGGATGCTCTAGAGGGAGTTGGATGGTGTCCAGGATCTCCTTCTTGACCTGCTGCAGACCACCCACATCCTGCCACTTCACTGACGGGATCTGCCATTTACAAACAGGATACCTTATCTCCTGACAAATATCTTGCGATATATATTGAATGATTCATTTAGCCACCGATTCCCCAAACAGCATGTTTTTTAGTTCTTACTTCTACCACTTACAACTCTTCTTCTTCCAAGAATTCTTGAATGTTCTAAGAAATGATTGTTCCTATGATTACATCTTTACACAGGGACTTTCTGGGTCAGAGGTAAAGCTGTAACTAAAGTTTTCAGACATGGGTAACATCTACAGGACGAACGTGCTTTGTGGAGTTACTCTGTAACATAAGCTGCGTTTTTTGACTTAACGTCACGAGAGAAAAAAAAGAGGCTAATAATAGGATGATTGTTTAGAGCTGCAATAAGTTGTAAGTTATACAGTAACAGGAAGAAAGTTATTCTGTGGATATTGCATAATATTAGCTGTAACTCTGTGCTGTTCTTAAACCTGTTAGTGTTCGCTATGGTATAATGAGAACGATGTTCCTTATTTATACAGGATATCATTGGAAATGCAAGGAATGATTCTTTTTTTAAAATGGTTTAAAAATGTGCACTAGAAAGCTAACATTATTACTTCCTGTGGAGGAAAAATAGGCCGGGGTTTCTGCTCGAACAGATTTATAATGGAATACATGATACATACATACAGTACACGCATGTATGTGGGGGATTTGGCAGCTCAGTGGGTAAAGTGTTGCACCACCAAGCTGCCACTCCGGGGCCCCTGAGCAAGGCCCTTTAACCCAAGTACTCAGTTATATAAATGAGATAAATGTAAATTGCTCTTGATGAGAGCGTCTGCCAAATGCCGTAAATGTAAACACATGCATAACTAACCCACTAATAACTAATCAGCTGCAGCACCAAAACTACTCAATGGTCTAATGGCAAAATCAGAGGAACGTATCCCTTGTGCTTTTCATGATATTCTCCTAAATGAGGCCAACCTTTGGAGCACCGATTGACTGGGAGTGAGCCTCTTGCAGAGCCTCCAGTGCTGTGGTGAAGTCAGCTCCTGTAATAGTCACACCAAACACACACAGGTCCTCCTCTTCCTGAACACTGGCTCCATGTGGATAACTATGCAACAAAGCAGACAAGCTTTGACGTCAACAACAAAATATCAATATGTACTTCAATCGCTGGGGCTGGTGAAAGATAGACAGTATTTTTCAAGTACAACTGCAATACAGCACTCAGGCAGAAGAGGTGGCTATGAATGACATCCTCCTCGGCAAAGACTAAAAGAATGACCTGTGTGCTCGTTATGCATTCATATTTAGTTACATCTCTCATTTTGAAAGTCTAAATGGATATCAATCGGTTTCAGATAAAAAAAAAAAAGATTACTATAACAATGCACATTGACTCCTAATCCTAAGGTTGTGGGTTTGAGTCTCGGGCCGGCCACGACTGAGGTGCCCTTGAGCAAGACATCCAAACCCCACCCCACCCCCCGCCCAAACTGCTCCCGGGCGCCGCAGCATAAATGGCTGCCCACTGCTCCGTGTGTGTTCACGGTGTGTGTGTTCACTGTGCTGCCATTAAAACCACTGTTTTTTTTGTTTTTAGGGACAAAGTGAAAGGGTTCATAATTAATTAGAATTATGAATTAATATAATATTTAGCTGTAGCCCTATATTTGGGTTTAAATGCATACATACAAAGACATATACAAAGTAAAACTGCTACAACATTTAAAAAGTAAATTTAAAAAACTCACTAAGTCTTCAGTAAACGCTGATGAGCTGCTTTCCCAGCACCAGTGAGAAGTGCGCAGAAATCTCCCAAAATGAAACCCTACAGATTAAAACCAGACCTTCAATGAAGTTGCATAGACATCAGACCTGAGCCCAACTTTTATAAGACATGGTAAGTTTACATACAGCTTTGTATAATATTAGACTGCAGAACTAAAGATGACCTCACCGCTGTCTGTTTAGCAATCTTGGCCAGACTGACATCTTTGCCTAGAGGGAGCTCTTGACTGAGGCTGGCAAGCATGGCTTTCCTCTGCTCCTCTGTGGGACTCTCCATCACCACCTGGTGCACAAAGGCTGGCATCACATCTGAGGACAAATCCCGCTGGCCATGCACACAGCCAACCACGATTACACTGCAATAAATAAGAAAAGTACATTTCTCATCTGGTTTTATTTACAATCTGCTCATTCAGTGCATTTGTCTGTGTCGAGTCTCGGGTTAAAGTCAAAACCGAAGACTTGCAAAAGTTTCAAATGTTTGCGTGTTACTTTACCTTGAGCAAGTATGAGATATGAGATGGCAGACTGCCGAGGTCACTCTGGAATCGGGTTCGGTGCGGTCTTGCCGTTGGCCGAGTAAGTGTAGGTTCCTCAGCAGAAGCACACAGGGGTGATGGAGCTCGGCTCTTTGGAATGCTGCCTTCATCTTGGACTCGCAGGCAGCTGCAGTGTCTCCGCACAGGGTCACACAGTCCACCTGTCCACCAAAGCACACAGGACGTAAGCTTTCAGGGAAATTCAAGATTGATTAAGATTGGTGGAGACTCTTTCTTTGCTGGCAGATAACTGTTTTGGCATAAACTATTATTTTCAATTATGTTCCAATAAACCAAATACAGAAGATGCAACATTACACAGATCAACTGTGTATTCCCCAATAAAATCATATTTTTCATATAATCTTCTATTTTATGATTTTTTTGTGTGTGTGTTATTCATTCTTCTCTGAAAGAAGGAGCTAACAATTTACAAATACAAGAGCCAATCGTGGCCCAGTATTTAAATACAGGCAAGGAAACACCACTTTACCCAGAAATACTGGAAGATGTGTAGGAATTATGGCATTTTGTAATATTAATAATAATATATATTAACATTCATTAGCTAATAATTTTAAGGGAGGAAGTTTTTTTAACATCATGCGATATAGACCTCTCCTGAAATCAAACAGTTGACTGGTAATGAAAGCAGAAAATGACTGCAGTTGAGCTAAATGAATGAATGAAGTTGAGCTAAATGAACGAATGCACTTTGGCTGATCTGGGTTTGTGTTTTTTAAAGCTGTAGTTAAAGAAAAGAACCCTTCAGTGAAAAAGAAGCTGAAAGAGCATGTGAATGATTGCTGATGCAGGACATCAGCCAGAGACTAAATGTTAGGTTTGAGTAGCAAAAGGTTGGAAATATATTTTCTGCTTTACAGCAAAACGGACATATTTCATTATGAATTTGATTCGTAATTGATGCTAGATCTAGAGAATCCAAAATCAAATGAAAGCCAATGAAGAATTTCACACTACTGCCTCACTACTCCAACTTCCTATAACTACTAAACTACTAGAAATGATCAAACCAATAATAAAAAAAAGCATTTAAAAGGAGAGAACAGTGACCTTTAGCAGGTGAAGATGAAGCCTCCGACAAGCCGCCTTGACTACGGTGACCTTACCGCAAGCATCTGGACCCATGAGAAGGACAGAGCAGGCTTGCCTCAAACTTGCACATGTAAAGAAAGAGCCAAAGTCATTCAAATAAATTATAACCTTTTATATTAACTGTAAATTAAATATACTATAAAATCACATTAAACACAACACTAAAGTTCTCTTCTATTATACTATCCAAGACCTTACCTTTCCGTAACGTGCGGCTGGATGATGGAGACCAATTTCTCAACAATGCCAGAGAGTCCTGGAGGCACAAGACTCGTCCAGAACGACAGACCTGCCTCTGAAATGGAGGACGGTGCCAGACTATTGGTAAAACCTCTCTGAGGGAGGGAAAAAAAAATCAGAGTTGAGGAAAATCACTCTAATTTAACTAGGCAGCACAAATTTATACATTTTTAAATAAGGAAGAATTCAAGATCGTAGCAAGCAGTGCAAGTTTCAAAGTCTTTTCTAGGTGACTTCAGACAGATTTTAGACCTTTTATTATGTTGGCATAATATTCAGATTTCAAAGAACCATTATCAGAATGTGAACGCTACATCTACTTGTATTAATAGGCTGCAGTGCATAAGGAAACAGAGTAAGATTTCAGCTTCCTTTTTAAATTTTTTATTTAACATGTAGTGTATGTGTATATTAACATCTAGACTGAATCATGACTGCAAATAAATCCAACTGTATGGTGCATCCCAAATCACATAACTATACACTATACTATTCCATGCTCTAGTAAGAACGGTGTAAAAGAGGGAGGGGCTAACCTGCTCTGACTCTAGGTGAAAACATTTTTTTTTTCCAAGACGATCGACGATACTCCGGTGGACGACATCTTGGAAAAGTCGTAATTTATTTTTCAATATTTAAAAAAATTCACCCTATTCTGCTTAAGCAAGCAAAAAAATCTTTCAAGACATACTACCCTTGTCAAATTCATACAATAGTAAATGGTGCACATTGTAAAAGCATAATAATATGACCTTATCACCATGGCAGACACAAAATATCTTCAGCTAGATATTTTTTCATATTAATTCTTTGCCAGTCAGATGCACTTAAGACAAAATGTAATAACGTCAATTAGGGGTCATTTTTGTCTGCATCTTTGTATATGCCTGTCATTATCGTTAGTCATAAAGCTTGGCCTCACCATATACAGAGAGGTGTGTTCTGTATCAGCAAGATACGATCCAACATCTGCCTCATCCTCAGAAAAGCCGGACACCTGCTTTACTTTAAAATACAAGACTGGCCATCTGCAGAAAAGCTCATGTGGTTAAAGAAAGGATCCAGGGATACAGCATAGCAAACCAAGTGAAATGCTAGGTAGTAATCCACAAATCACACCTTGTGATACCATAAGAGATGCTTTCCATGAAATCAGGATGACCATGTGTTGGAGTACCCACTATAATCCCCTGCTTGACAAGTCTAAAAAAAAAAATCAAGAGAGATACTAAGTCATTTAGTAGCAAATATTTAAGATACACGGTAAACATTTTAGTTCATAGATAAAGTTCTCAGACCTGCCTTGGTGTGCTAAAATGCTTAAAGAGAACATTATCAAAGGGGCTGTGGATGTCATAATCTGGAGATATA